>NC_082702.1:34081938-34341938 GCF_949987515.2 Delphinus delphis | reverse complement strand
ATAAATAAACCAATGGTATACCAAGGTCATAGAAGTGTAACTCAAGCTTGCATCTTTTTAGTTTTGGTTTAATAACTGTATCAGAATGACCTTCATACCAAATTCTTACATTGACTTCTCACTTTTCAACTAACGTTTTCTCTCCACTAAAAGGGACCTACTGTTATGAGAAGAAAGAGTCCCTGGTCTCATAATAATTCTCCACATGCTGGAGGAGTTTGAGATAAGGTCCTGGATCACATGTAATGTTACTGACCTTTACTGTCTCTGTTCTGAGCATCCACAGGAGTTGTCTATAGAATTAGAGCAGCTCAAAATAGAATTCTATTCATTTAGTTCCAACATACATTTTGGGGGATTAGTAGTAGTGGCACTTAATTTGTAATTTTCTTGCTTTCCTTCCTAAATAGTGATCACTTACGTTAGTAAACAGTAAAATGACATATCTTTCTGTTTCTTGTCTAAGCACTAAGAAATCCTGAACCATGGCTTTACATTTAATCTTTTGTTTTGATATTATTGTGAGACATAAATTGGGATTATTGATAAACCCACAATTATTCTCCTTCCAGTATTGATATTTTGATAACTATATATTTAGGTAAATTATGTTATACCTGACCAGGGTAGACTTTTGACCCAAGATGGACCAATAACTCCCCGCTAACTACAGAGGTTGGTTCAAACTATTGGCATGAAACTCTAGCCAGGCCAATTATGTCCTGTTCTCCCTGGGTAGAAAAAGTCTATTTGTACTTGAGTAAAAATGTTTCTCTGTCTTCATATGCTATGGAGAGAGATTGGAGGTAAAAACTAGGAGAGCAGTAAAAAGAAGAGAGAAATCAGAAAATGACAAAGCTGTAGCTTTGGTATGCCTGAGGTTCCATCCCTGCTCTTTCCTAGGTGATACTAAAATAAACGAGAAAATCCCCCCTTTTGGTCATAATGGCAGAAACCAAACTCCATCTGGCACTTTATTACTCAGTGTGGTCTGTGGACCTGGAACACTGACATCACTTCCAAGGTCTCTCTAGAAGAGCTTCCGCTTTCAGGCTCCACTTCAAACCTACTAAACCAGAACCCGCGTTTAAAAGAAAATCCCCCGGTGTTTTATATGCAGGGAACAATTGAGAAGCACTGATATCGCTGCATTGTTTCCCTGCTCCCTGTGTTACACTGTCACTGGCTTTTTTCAAAACTCTACAAACTTTCCAACCACAGGGCCTTTGCAAATACTGTTCTCCCTGCATTGAAAACTCTTTTCTATTCCTCTTCACCTAGTTAACTTATCTTTAAACCTTAGATCTCAGTTCAGGCATCATTTTTGTCATAAGCATCTTTCTGACTAGGTGAAAGTCCCTATTATACATGTCTGTATTACAAGATCCTTTTGAGTAAATACAATGCATATTAGCTTCGTGAGTCATTGATAATAATGGATTTTTTTCTTATGTTGTATTCCTAGTACCCAGATTGGTGTATATTAGATGCTCAGTATATACCTGTCAAATGAATGAATGCAGGTATGAATGATGGAAAATTTTTACAGATAAATAAGCCTGAAGCCTAGAGAAATTGACTAATTAACCTAAGATCATCTAAAAAGTGGTAGATCTAACTTTATAATCCAGGTTCCTGCCCGGATGTCTCAAAACGGTATCTTTGAATTCTCTTTATTCAACTAAACTGAGAAAATTACAAACAAAAAAGATGCCAGATGGGAACAAACCCACCTTGAAAATTCATGGAAATGAGAGAAACTCTGAAGCACCTTCTTCTCTTTAATCAGAAAGACTGATGAATATTCTACTGCTGAATGGGTGGCTTGGATAATACGAGCATATCCATTATCAAGTGATTACACTTTTGTTAGGATGTCAACTTCTTTGGCTACAGAAAAAATAAAGTGTAGTGGACCAAAGTGAGCCTGCAGCAGCTGACCAGCTTCTGACCAACTGGCAAGTAGAAAGTCTCTGGCAAGTGTAAACTCAGGTAATCAGCTGATATGTGCTCCATCCCTGATAGACCTCCCAGACATAGAATGAGTTCAATATATCAAAATAAACTTTATGGCATTTCTATTTGGGGGTGCAGTGCACCCCCAAATAGAAAGCTTATATGAGCAGAGCAATGTAGGGAAGGGATTGTGGAAATTTAAAGCAATTGTCATTCTGGCCTGCCTTGGCATAAAGGGGATGCAAAGAGATGAAGGTATATATGTATGTATGTATGTATGTATGTATTTCTGCAGCTTATCTGAACAACTTCTATACTATTAAACTTATCAACTGGCCCTACACCCTCAAAATTTGCACCTCCAATAAATTATTCTTACCCTTATTATAGCCAGTATCCCAGAGGATTTCTCCTTGCCCATCTTAGAACCCCCATTTCCTGAAGTGTTTATTAGTGTCCTAGCTTCTGAATTGCTCTTTTGTATCACAATAAGAGTCCCGCGTTTGTATTTCCTTTGAACTTTGATATCGTGCCACTAATACTGTTCTCAAAAGCTTTCTTTAGGCATGACTAAATTTATGTCATTTTTGCATCTATTTATATAAACATTTACTTTGTACATACAAGGTACCACACACTGCTAGATGCTGGAAGATGAAACACAGCACTCTTGTTCATCTGCATTTAATTAAATCGTGTTTAATATACATTATAGTGTAATTATAATACAAAGAGATATTTCTATGGAAACACAGACTGCCTCTGGATGTATTAAATAAAGGCCTCAAAGACCCATGCCCACTAATATAATACTGCAAGTCAACTGTACTTCAATTTTTAAAAAATTGTAAAACAAAACAAACGACCATGCCTGACCCAGGACCCTTCTTGAGTACCAGGCTACTTCCTCAGGTCTGTCTTATCTCTGTCCCCATGTCATCCATGGCTCTTTAACTTTGGGGCAACCCATTAGTTCCACCTGTGCCCACCCCCCCACCCTTTGCTTACTTCTACCTGTATGTTTATAAAAACAGGAAATTAGAAAGCTCTGTTCCATTTGTAACTCTCACTAGATATCAAGTATCTTGATGGAAGTGATTGCTCTCAATTCAACTTTATAATACAATATTATAACCTTTATAATCTGATACTGTGTCTCCATTCAGAAGTACTCAGTAAATGGTGAACTCATTGGCTCATTTGATAAATGCAAGACAAGTTTTAAGTGTCATTTTCTTCAACTGAAACTCCAAATAGTATTAACTTTGTCATCCCTCAGAAATGAAGACATTTCTAATATGTCTTTTGGTGACGGAGAAGAAGAAGAAAAAAAAACATTTTGCAAATTACAAGAACTTGACAGCTGCTCGCTAAACAATACCGCGTTAATTTTCGATGTTCCACACTTTGCTGAGTGGAAGATCCCTTAATCCCAGGTCCCATTTTGTGTCTGTCTCATTGTCTATGTCCCCTCACTGTATCACCTGCAGAAATCACCAGTGGCTGTGTACTCTCTTAAACTTTATTATTGCCAGAGAAGTCATAGACTAGGTTAATGCAGATGTGCTTCCCAGAGGTATATGAAAGTGGATTTAAGTTCTTCATTTTGAGTGACTGACTTTGAGAAATCCCCTTCTTTATCAGTTACTACCAGAGAAATAGAACCTTTCAGGAATGACAGTAAACTAACCACATCTTCTTGAGTTCTACAGGCATAATAACTTGTAAAGAGGTGGAGATTAATTTGGCCATTTATGCATAGGCATAATCAGATGACCCTATGCGTTTGGGGCCAATAAAACAGTGTGTCACAGGTTTAAATTACTGGCTCCCAAAGACCTGCATTTTGGGAACTTTTCTGAGCAAATTAGCTAAGCTTTAGTCATGCCACTGTGATTCTTTTGTTCTGGGCTTACTGCTTCCAACATATGATTACCTTCAAAGGAAATGGAAGGGAGAGTCTTTCTTGAAGGGGCTCTTTGCTTTTCAAAAACTCAAACTGTGTTATCTTATTTTTGAAAACCTAATAACCTGCTTAAGAAAACTAAAGATATCTTTCAAATACAGAAAATGAGTGGCACAAAATATGGTCTAATAGGGAAGAGGAATGGTAATTGAAATTTAGTTAGCTCTCTGGTGAGTAAAATGTTGTTTGATATGCCCATTCTCATCCAATAGTAAATAAACGGATTGGGACAATTCATATCTTTTGGCTATACATAGCTATATTTATTTATTTGTTTATTTTGGCTCTGACAAAATTCAGATATCAATAGGCATTTTAGAAATCACTGACAAAGTATATCCGGAGTGCTTTTTCTAGGAATGATGATGTGGGCTGGGAAATATGGGCCAAAAGGTCACTCTGATAGCACATTCCCCACAAAAGCTGAACGGCACCTCTACATCCTTACGAAGGTATTCTCCTGGGGACTAATTAAGCCTGAGAACACAAATGATTTCAAGAAGCATGGAGATGACAAGGGCAAAAACTGGGCCGTGTTCTCTATCAGGACAGTCGCTGGGATGTTGTGTGATTTTCTAATCCTATTCAAGTCACACTTCATCAGGACTCAAAACAATAAGGAAGGGTAGAAGAAACTCTTTTTATCAACTGTTCAAGTTTTGAGTACTGTTCAAAATGAAATAAGAAAGAAGACCAGTCAGAAGGAACCAAAATGTGACTATTCATGTGAGAGAAAAACAAGAAAAAATGTAAAACAGAAGCAGGAAACAATTATCAAGCTCACTCTTTTGCAAGTATGTACGGATTGATAAAAGTATAGCTTGTAACTTGTACTCCCAAAATAAATACATCTATGTATGCGTTGTGTACAAATACGCATATATAATGTGTATATATTTGGAAAATATCTCCAAATTGCCAGCTAAAACTTGGCACTTGCCATCTGCCTCTACAAGGATCAGGTCACTAGCCACCGCAGCCGCTGACCTTCAACACGCCCTGCAAAGGAGTTCAGGGTGGAGATCAGGAATGAGGCACTCTGTGCTCTGGGAAAAACTGGCAGAACAGGCCTTCAGATAGAGGTTTTCAGGAGCTGACAAAATACTATATAATATATATATTTATATATATAATTTATATTTATATAATATGCATATATAATTTGAAGAGACCCCAAAATGACAGCCAAAAGAGACAAAGATGTGCTTTTGCGCGTTCCCTTTATGGTTCATGGTCCACTGAGCCCAGCCTACCTCTGCTTTCTTAGCCTCAACTGTCACTCTAAACATGAACCTTTGCACGTGAGCTTTGGAGCCATATGGAATCATTAGTCATAAGGAACCATTTGCAGTCTCAAGTGTATATTTGTGCATCTTATTGTGGTTTCCTCTCTCACAACATGCCTCACCTTATCCATCTGACAGATGTCCACTCGTCTTTCATGAACAAAAGAAAATGCCACTTATTTTAGAGAACCATCCCTAACTCCTTCAGCCTGTTAAAGGCCATATTCTCAATCTTCCACTAGAATCTCTTTCTCTCTGCTACACATTCACCACATCTCTGAAACATCTCTGATTTATTTTTTTCAGAAACTTGGACTCTACTGTCTAGGAGACACTGGAGGGCAGGCAACATGTATCACTGGTTTTTCCTCCCAAACACCTAGTACTACATTTTAGATGAGGATTCTACATTCTAGAATGCAGTTATATTCCATAAAACATTGCTATATGAATGGGCTCCTGTATATGTGATTTTCCTTGTAAACACTCCTCTACTTATAAGCTCCATGTTCTCACATTTTAGTTTATATCACCCAATTCATAGGCATGAACTTTTGCCAAGAAATTATAAATGATGTGGTAGTGGTGATCTGTATGAGCCTATCAATTCTTTGCCTACACAACCTCTCAGAGTTATCCTTCAAAAACAGTATATAGGTTTAATTCTTTATCTTTGACATTATTGAATTGCATCTAGAATTAAAAATAAAGAAAAGTGTGTCTTGAAAAGACCACAGGTTTATTTGAGTTTGGAAATGCTCACCAAACCTTTCACTTTTCTCTAATTGATAGTGAAATTTTTCTAACCTTAACCATCTAGACTAAGCTCAGTTTTCTTAATAATTACAGAATCCTATCTCCTGGGTTAATAGCAAATATTTCTTTTATGTTGAATAAATACAATTTACTATATCAAAGCAGAAAGAACATTTGTAGCACTCTTTTGGTAAAGTCAAAAGTATGGACTTTATTCGTTTTTGTTTTTTACTTAAGTTTTGTTTCTCTCTTCTTTAACATAATAACTTGATGAGGTATTAATAACATATGTAAAATAGCCGATTAATTATTTGGTGCGTAATGAACATTCAATAAATATTGAGTCCCTTACTCTAACCTTGTTATAATTGTTTATTCAACTATTCTCTTTCATAGGTCTCTATTTTTGTGACTTACTGAAATTTAGAAAATATATTTTTCTTTTTTATTGTCTGCATCTTACTCTAGACAAAAATCTTTTTTTAGATCAGTGTTTAGGTCTGATCCTGTATCCACCATTGCACACCCAAGATGTATCACAGGTCCAGCACATAGGTCTTCTCCAAATAAAATGAATTAATATATGAATGAACTGTACCAGGCACTTGAGATTTATTCTGTCAACTCTGTAGCAACCCTATAATAATAACGTCAAAATAGGTACTAATGTCACTATTACCATAAACACAATTTTGCCCTTATCCCAGGCAAAAATAAAAAGTGTCAGTAGATCTTGAAAATTCTCAAAGAAAAACTAATTATTTTCAGGTAGTAAAAATTCAGACAATTGAGTAAAGGAACCTCACCCAAATTATGTAAGGAGACAATGCTGCATGCCAATTTCCAATTCACTTTAAAAAGATGAATGATTTTACTTTGGAAGAAAATAATTGTTGCCGCTAAATGTAGCTGTTATTTGTGTCCCATTATTTATATAAGACTGATGTGCATAATATTCCTCCAGTCCTACTATAAATTAAAACAATTCAGGAACATATTAGCTACAGACACAAGAAGATGTGTTTACAGTTGCTACACTGTTGATTCTAATAAGAATAGAATAGGGAATTTTCTCCAAGATAAAGACCTTTCATGGGAAAAAATGAACAAAAAGCCTCATCATCGCCATGCTGGAATGATGACCAGCCAATAACTAAGGTATGTGGTATACAAATGTCCTAATGATTATAAGCCACTTAGCTCCAGTCACATGATCTTAGATGAAAATAATGTACAAAGAATTGTAAATGGACATTGTAACCAGAAAATGTGGTTCAAACTCCAGCCTCTCCTGTATTACCTCTAAAACGTGGGGCAGATTATTCACCAAAATAGGCCTTCAGCTACTTCATCTATAAAATGGGGATAATAATAAAACTTATCTTGTAAAGTTGTTTGAGGAATTAAATGAGATAATGTATGTAGCAAAGCCCAGTGATGGCTGTCTTGGTCTGCTAGGGCTGCCGTAACAAAATACTATAGACTGAGCGGTTTATAAACAACAGAAATTTACTTCTCACTGTTTTGGAGGCTGTAAGTCTGAGATCAGGGTGCCACCACGGTCAGGTTCTGACAAGGCCCTCTTCTGGGTGGTAGACTGCCAACTTGTCTTTGTGCCCTCACATGATGGAAGGGGATAGAGAACTCTGTGGGACCTCTTTTATAAGAGCACTAATCCCAGTCATGAGGGTTCCCACCTTCATAACCCAATTACCTCTCAAAGGCCCCACCTCCAAATATCATCAGCTTGGAGATTAGGATTTCAACATACGAGTTTTGAGGTGACACAGACATTCAGACTTTAGCAATGGCCATATAGAAAACGTGATGAATAGTGATGATGATGATGATGAAGAAGAAGGAGAAAGAGAAGGAAAAGAAGGAGGTATGTGATTTCATTTTGGATGAAATGATTTAACCCCTTCTTAATGAGTTTAGAGCATGGTTATTGACAATACCTACTGACAGTGGTATCCGTGACTAGCCTATTATTTAGTATTAAGGGGGAGGGAAGCGGGCTTGTCTTTACTTGATGACCATGGTACAGAACATAGTGAAAATGGAGGCAAGATAAACAAGATGATAACACCAGGGGCACCATCTTAGTTTTACCTGGTCATGGATGAGATCGTCCTAGCAGGGATTAGAGTACAAGCAGAAACACCTCATCTAAAAGGACCTATGTTAGGTACCTGTTGTGAGGATGGGATGAAATGTCACAGAGTACTCCTGTATATCAGATTTTATTATTTGCACTGTTTTACTGATGAGGGAACTGATACTTAGAGCAACAGAGCAATTTAGCAACTTACCTCTAAAAACTTAGAGCAAGCTCAATGACGACCTTAGGCCAGGAGTTTAAGGAATTGCTCACTGGTTTTCTTCTCTCATAAAACCAAAAGGGGAAACTTGATTCCTATTCCTCTAGTAGTAGAAGCCAGTGATGCAGGTGAAGAATATCAGCTTTAAAGCGAGTTTAATGGTGTGTTTGCATGAAACAATGTGTCTCTGGGTGGAAATGCCTTTTCTGGGTGTTCTATAAAAAAGAGAACCCCAATGACCCTGGAGAACAAGTGCCTGCCTGCAGGTCTCATCAGAAGCATATGCCTGACCTCACTTCTCCAGCCAGAACCCAGACCTAAGACCACCTACTACCTCTGCTTCACTGCCACCCTTGCTTCGGGCCCCTTCGGAGGGTGCACTGACTGTTTTACTCCTAAAGGAACTCATTCTCTCTTTTTATGATGGAAATTTCTTGGAGCAAGGACTATAATAACAAGTTACTGCTGCCACTGGTGCTGCTGAATACTGAACATCTATGCCAGGCACAATGCTAGATGCTTCAGATACATTATCTCTAACCCATTAAACAAACCTGGAAATGGAAATTATCATCCACCTTTCATAGAGGCAAAATGCATTGTCCAAGGTCATGAAGTTATGAAAACGAAAGCCTGGAGTTCATTTAGGTCTGTCTGACTCCAAACCTGGGCTTATCCAACTACACCACAATCCAGACAGGTTTATAATTATCCTAGTACTTTCTACTATCATTATTATTAGTGCAATTAAAAGCTAATATATACTTTGGTGATTCACAGTTAATAATTATTCTGTTCATCTAATGGCACCTTAGATGTATATTGTGCAATATAACTTAACACGTGCATTTTATGTGATTTACTTCATTGGTCCTGAAGGGGAGCAGAATACGCCACCCCAAAAGATGCCCCATTAGCATACAGATTATTGTGAATCAAAGTTACTTAAGAAACAGCAGGTGCAAGGACACTCTGACCCTTCTTTGTCCCCCGAAAGCAAGACATGAATGTCCCACGCATTGCACAACACAGGGAATATAGCCAATATTGTGTAATAATTGTAAATGGTGTGTAACCTTTAAAAATTGTAGGAAAAAAATGTAAAATAAATGATTTTTAAAGATCTCCCTTGTGAAAGGTGCCCTCCATGTTCCAAGGAAGTAGAGAGGCATCCTTATCACCAGAGACAGGAAATTCAGGGCCAAGAAGCCTAGAAAAACAAACCTTGTGATGTCTTCACTAACTAGCTCCCCCAAGTCCAAGTCATTTCTTCCTGAATTTTTATTATTTATTTGTCTAAAAGCTGCCTGCTTTGGTCACTACTTTAAGTCTCATTATTTGTATGAGTTCCCGTACACAGGAAATTGCATTTGTTTTGCTCCTGTTAATCTGACTTATGTCAACTTAATTATTAGACCAGTCGAAGAACCTCGAAGAGAAGAAAGGAAAAGTTTCCCTCTCCTCCAGTCCTCATAGCAATCTTGTGTTTCTCACATGCAGCTTTCCCTTCCCCCAAACTTAGAAGACCATCTAGATACATTTGGATACTAGAAACTGAAGTTGTTTGTATTTATGATTATTTTTCTTGTTTCAGAGCATTGGTTGATGGGAACAATACCATAGTTGACCTAACTAGGGCTAAGATAAAAAAGCAGAAAAGTTTTTTAAGCAGAAAAGTTTATATGTATTCTTTCCTTTGTTAAGTTACCCTTTCCCACAGCTTAGTATCAGTTAACATCCCCTATGATAATCTATTTGAAACTTCTGAGCTAGTGCGTGTTTTCCCCCCTCAAGGGGGTTATATGCCAATTTGAGGGAATTGGCTTGCCCAGATTCAACTAACAGATGTTAAGATATAGCCTTCTACTAGCCATTCCAAATTCCCTGTTATCTCCTTAATGTAAAAAACAGACCAACACAAAAAAAGCGACCTTTTCTTCTAGCCAGCTAATGGGCAGAAACACTTTCACATGCCTTAGATCAAAACTGACCAAGAGGGCTTCGCTGGTGGCTCAGTGGTTGAGAGTCCGCCTGCCGATGCAGGGGACAGGGGTTCATGCCCCAGTCCAGGAAGATCCCACATGCCGTGGAGCAGCTAGGCCTGTGAGCCATGGCCACTGAGCCTGCGTGTCTGGAGCCTGTGCTCCGCAACGTGAGAGGCCACAACAGTGAGACGCCCGTGTACCGCAAAAAAAAAAAACAAAAAAACAAAAAAACAAAAACTGACTAAGAATGAAACACCATACACAAAAATAAACTCAAAATGGATTAGAGAGCTAAATGTAAGATCGGACACTATAAAACTCTTAGAGGAAACCTTAGGAAGAACACTCTTTGACATAAATCACAGCAAGATCTTTTTTGACCCACCTCCTAGAGTAATGGAAATAAAAACAAAAATAAACAAATGGGACCTAATGAAACTTCAAAGCTTTTGCACAGCAAAGGAAACCATAAACAAGACGAAAAGACAACCCTCAGAATGGGAGAAAATATTTGCAAATGAATCAATGGACAAAGGATTAATCTCCAAAATACATAAACAGCTCATAAAGCTCAAGATTAAACAAAACAAACAATCCAATCAAAAAATGGGCAGAAAAACTAAGTAGACATTTCTCCAAAGAAGACATACAGATGGCTAAGAAGCACATGAAAAGCTGCTCAACATCACTAATTATTAGCGAAATGCAAATTAAAACTACAATGAGGTATCACCTCACACCAGTTAGAATGGGCATCATCAGAAAATCTACAAACAATAAATGCTGGAGAGGGTGTGGAGAAAAGGGAACCCTCTTGCACTGTTGGTAGGAATGTAAATTGATACAGCCACTATGGAGAACAGTATGGAGAGTCCTTAAAATAACTAAAAATAGAATCACCATATGACCCAGCAATCCCATCACTGGGCATATACCCAGAGAAAACCATAATTCAAAAAGACACATGCACCCCAATGTTCACTGCAGCACTATTTACCTTAGCCAGGTCATGGAAGTAATCTAAATGCCCATCGACAGACAAATGGATAAAGAAGATGTGGTACATATATACAATGTAATATTACTCAGCCATAAAAAGGAACGAAATTGGGTCATTTGTTGAGATGTGGATGGATCTAGAGACTGTCATACAGAGTGAAGTAAGTCAGAAAGAGAAAAACAAATATCGTATATTAACGCATGTATGTGGAACCTAGAAAAATGGTACAGATGAGTCAGTTTGCAGGGCAGAAGTTGAGACACAGATGTAGAGAACAAATGTATGGACAGCAAGGGGGGAAAGCCATGGCAGGGTGGGGATGGTGGTGTGATGAACTGGGCGATTGGGATTGACATGTATACACTGATGTGTATAAAACTGATGACTGGGCTTCCCTGGTGGTGCAGTGGTTGAGAGTCCGCCTGCTGATGCAGGGGACGCGGGTTCGTGCCCCGGTCCGGGAAGATCCCACATGCCGCGGAGCGGCTGGGCCCGTGAGCCATGCTGAGCCTGCGCGTCCAGAGCCTGTGCTCTGCAACGGGAGAGGCCACAACAGTGAGAGGCCCGTGTACCACAAAACAACAACAACAACAACAACAAAAAGAACCTGATGACTAATAAGAACTTGCTGTTTAAAAAAGAAATAAAATAAAATTCAAAAATTTTTAAAAAAACAAAAAAACTGACCAACAGATTTTAGATGCAGTCTCAAAACTGAGTTCTCTCAGAGGGGAGACACCAGCTTGCCTGGCATGGGAGCAAAATGGAACATGAAAAAGGAAGAAATGTGCTCAGAGGTGGCCTAGGGAGAAGTGACTCAGGAAGGGGGATTAGTGATTTCAGAGGTCATGACATGCTCACTTAAACTACTTAGAGACTTTCAAGTTAAAAATAAATATTAACTAACATATGGTGTCCATGATCACAGGTTAAATAATTGCCTTTATCTTTTTTGCTGCTCTTAATTTTTTAAATGATGGCCTAATGAAAGGAATGCAAATATCTGAATGCTCAATTATGAGAATAAGGCTGGTACCCATTATCTGGATTCTTCTGTGGGTTGAAGATGCTAATAGCAGTCAGCATTCACTAAGGCCTCACCTTCGTATAATGAGAGATTAGTCAACTAGATTGCGTTGCCCCTTGAAACCGTGCATTTGAATCATCTCTCCCTACAAAGCAGCTCTTTCCAAATGATACATTCTATAGCGGGTCAATAACTCATTTCTGTCTCCCTGAAGGTTTCTCTCCCTAGCTCTGAAGGCAAAATGAGTTACTCATAAATATTAACATTTTGTTAGTGAGGGATCCTAGGCCAATTTGAATTGCTGAGGTCGGGATGTGATTTGACTTGAAAAGAGTAATGAAGTTACAGTGAGCCCAAGGATAGAAATGAGTTTTATAGAAAGAAAAAAAATCTGAAACGGTGCGTAAAATAAGTGACAAACTTTGGTTTGCTTAATTGCAGTACAAATAAGGAAAATCACAATGGAGATATTAAGGCCCATTTTTATAGCCTTTAAAGAGGATACTGGCCCTGCAAGCTCATTTTCTCTCCTCCGAAATCACAAGAATAGCCTTTTTTTAAAATAAAAGAATGCCTAACACATATTAGCTGTTATTATTAACATTTCTAGGGCTCCCCTGGTGGTGCAGTGAATAAGAATCCGCCTGCCAATGCCGGAGACACAGGTTCGAGCCCTGGTCCAGGAAGATCCCACATGCCTCAGAGCAACTAAGCCCGTGTCCCACAACTACTGAGCCTGTGCTCTAGAGCCCGTGAGCCACAACTACTGAGCCCGCGTGCCAGTAGGGCTTGGAGCCCGTGCTCCGCGACAAGAGAAGCCACTGCAAGGAGAAATGAGAAGTCCACGCACTGCAATGAACAGTAGCCCCCGCTCGCAGCAACTAGAGAAAGCCCGTGTGCAGCAACGAAGACCCAACACAGCCAAAAATAAGTAAAATTAATTTATTAAAAAAAAAATTCTACATGTATCATTTCATGAAATCGTCACAAAAACTAAACTGAATAATTATTATTATTCTCCCTGAGACTTATCATCCTGTTACTTAACCTCCCTACAAATTGCAGAGGTGAGATTTGAACGCAGAGCTATTGGAATCCAGAGCCAGGGATCTTAACCACTAAGGCCACCTCTTAAAGTTGACATAGTATGGGGGAAAACAGGGTAGGGCAGAAATTACTCTGCCCCTTGCTTTGTAAAGGTCTTCCTTGCTGTTTAGAGAATCATTTTGAATTCACATTTCTCCCAGTTTAATGGTGGCCACACATCATTAGGCTCAAATAGGTAAACTTAACCTATTTTCTACATGCTTTTTTGGCAAAATAAGATTCTGTGTTAGACACCGTCAAAGTGGTATTTGTGAACGGTGCACATTTGATATCTCTAAATGTATCTGTATAGATGGGCTCTTTGACTACTTAATGTTTTAAGGTTATTAAACCACAAAAACTTATTGGAATAACGTTTAGGGCTGACTTAAACCCTTAAAAGCCATTAGCTGTTAACTGCCAAATTGCTCTGAGTCTCTGCATGAAATTGAATCATATTTGAAAGGTTGTGTAGGCTAGTGGCAAGATTCATAAAATGCCGACAGCTTTACATCTTTCGTCACAAACCAGGAATTCAGAGGAAGAGAGAAAAACTGAATTTGGGAGGGAAAATGGAAGTTGATTTTTCAACCAGTGTGTCTCTAGAATCTTCAGCTAATTAACCCCATTTGCCTTCACAGGGTAAAATTGCAAGTATTCGTTTACCATTTGCTTAATTCATTTCAAGTCAAATAGTGTTCATGCTATACCTATAGAGATTGGTACAGGGGACAGAGAGATTAATAAGGCAGTGACCTTGCCCTGAAGTACCTTTAGAGTCAAGACAGACAAGCAGATGAATAAATAACATTCAGCATGGTATGGTAAGCACACCAAGAGAGGAACGCACAAAGAAGAAAGGATTATAAGTGGGATCAAGGAAGGCTTCATGGAAGAAGTTGAATTTAAAGGCGTTACCAGGCAAGGGAAACAGCAAAGTATTTCAGACTGAAATTTAAAAAAAAACAAAAACACATTAGGGGGCTTCCCTGGTGGTGCAGTGGTTGAGAGTCCGCCTGCCGATGCAGGGGACATGGGTTCGTGCCCCGGTCCGGGAAGATCCCACATGCCGCGGAGCGGCTGGGCCCGTGAGCCATGGCCACTCAGCCTGTGCGTCTGGAGCCTGTGCTCCGCAACGGGAGAGGCCACAGCAGTGAGAGGCCTGCGTACCGCAAAAAAAAAAAAAAAAAAAAAAAAAGTGCTTGATGAAAATCTTATAAACTAGTTTATATAGGCAAAGAACATAACCAGCTTTCCTGGTACTGATTTGATAGGTAAGCATATTAATTTCCATCAGTGTATGATAAGAACCTGGTCTATATAAGGAACTGAGGTATGTGGAAAAACATATACATCTTGTCTGAAATACAGGTTCCCCTAAATTTATTTCCTATTTATCTCAGAGTCTTAGCTGGCATTTTTTCATCTGTAAAGTTGAGGTGAAACAGGAGGGAAGGGGTCAGGGCACAACCTTTGAAAGAATGACATAGCCGTGGCACATGACGGAAACTAGTGAGAACCAACTAGGTCCAAGATGGCGGAAGATTCGACTCCAGTAGACCTTGAGCCTCATTATACGCCCATTGTAATACATTAGCATATGCTAAACGACACACCCACAGTGCCATGACAGTTTTGAGGCCAACCATAAAAGTTCAAAAAGTGGGCGGTGGCCCTATTCTTGGAAATCCCTGCCCCTTCCCCAAAATAGTTGGAATAATCCTTCCACTCAGCCTATGAAATTATCCAGCCCATAAAAACTAACCATGCCATATTTCAAGGCCTCTTGCCTCTTGTCTTCCAAGATGGCCCACGCTCTGCCTGTGCAGTATGTTTCTCCCAAGCTCTCTCTCACCTCCTGAGATGCCCTGTGGAGTGTGTTTCTCCCAAGGCCTCTCACCTTGAGATGGCCCAAGCTCTGCCTATGGAGTGTGTTTCTCTCTAAGTAAATCCACTTCTTACCTATCACTTTGTTTCTGAATTCTTTCATGACAAAGAAAGAACCTTAAATTCACTGGCATCAGGGGTATTTTAATGTTTACTTCCTGTGTTTGTTATGTGGATTAACAAAATAAGGTATATAAAGTACCTATAATTTAGGCAATGCTTATAATATGAGAGCTGCACAATAAGTATTTCTCACTTTAGTTAATGCTTTGGGTTATTAGAAGATGGGCCATATGATACAATAACTTCTCTTTGTCTATGGAAAAAAGGTGACTAAAATTGATTACACAACTCTCATCTTCTTCCTAATAAGTTCTGACAACCATTTGACTACATACTTGTTCCTCAAATATATATCTCATCAAAGGTGGATGAGCCCACCTCTCAGCCTGTGGTTGCGTCTTCTCTCTTTCTGTCCCCAAAATTCTGTTAAGAAATACTGAATAAAGCGTTGGACAAGTTGCTTTTTCCATTTGTACTATTGCACTTAACCGAAGTCACCCCGAGGTCCTTTTCCTGTTGTTTTGTTCTATTGCTACATTTTATCTTTTCACCAACATTCTGTGGTGCAAGGCTATCTTTTATTTACTAAGCTCCTCAAGTCTTAAGGGAAATAAATGAATTCTGTAAGAATTCTGATGATCGTTTTCCCTGGGTTCAGGCTAAAGTATGTTCTACAAATATTCCTAAGGCCCTAAAGGTTAAACAGGGCCACCTTGGTTGCCCAAGCCCAGAGCCACCATTTTATATTTTAGGATAATGGTACTCACTTGGAGTACAGCTGCAGCAGCCTAGCTATCTAAATTCAGTAGCAAACCACTCTTGAACCTGTACCATATCACCTTCTTTATTACCTGCAGATCCCTCTCCATAATATGCAATCACTAACTTTATGTACTGTGGATATACCAACAATTTCCTATTCTAGAATATAAGTTCCTTGAAATCGATGACCCTATTAATGTTGTCTAACATTTGCATTCTTACTATGTCCCAGTTACTGTGAATAAATATTTGAATAAACAGTTGGTGAATGTAGAAATGAGGATTAAATGGAATTATATACTTAAAATAATTTTAAACTTGAAAATGCCATGAAGTCCCACATCCCTTTTGGTAATGCCTCAGTTGTACAATGGCTCTCAAACTTTACATACAGCCACCACTCCTCCCACCACTGTTCCCAAGCTACCAAGGAATACCTATTTGTGCTTAATATTTTACAGACATTACCCTGTTAATCATCATAAAATATCTATGACACAGCATTATTATTTCCTCTCTCCCTGCCATCTTATAGATAGAAAAACTGAGGAGCATAGAACATAAGAGATTTTAAAAGAGGTGGTGGGAAACAGGTCTGAAGGAAATTATCAGCTCAGGACAGGCTTAATGTGCATTTTCTCTATGAAGTGTTCTGATTCTGACTTTAAGTAATAGAACAACATTGAATGATACCTAGTTTTTTGGGTTTTTTTTTAGGATTCTCAGACTGTGTGAAAGAAAAGATGAAAAGAATGCACACACACGCACGCACACACACACTCACGTTGTACTCATATATGTATAGAACATAGCAGGAGGACACACAGAAAGCTAACTTTGACTCTGAGATAGGAATTAGGGCTCTAGGGTGGAAGGGATCTGATTTTTATTAGATATCTTTTGTTACTTTTCAATTTTTTTCCTCACATGCATGCATTAATTTTTTTAAGATAAAATGAAATGAAATAAAATAAAATGGAAAAGAAAGGAGAATCAAGGAACTGAACCAGATCAGTAGCAGTGAAGAAGGAGGAGTGATGATGGATTTAAGACTTCCACTGGAAACACAGTTCAAGTGCTTTGAGATATTAAGACTTATTAAGTTTTTTTTTTTAACGTATTTTTTGGAGTATAATTGCTTATACATAAGCAAAGTACCTAAGCGAAGAAGAACATTCTGGTTGAAATGAAACCCTTCTCAGAGTCACTTTGTACGTCCAGCTCTTCTACCCACTGAGGAGCAGAATGTTTAGTGTACTTTACAAACGGATTTAAAAATGAAAATGACAGAATCTTGGCCAACCACATTATGCTTTATTAAATTTTTAAACATTCACCATAATTGCTGAAATCTCAGTGCAACCTGCCAAACGAGACTGAGCTGGTACAACAGTGCTAAATATCTCAGCTTTCACCCTGCGGCTGAGGAATTGTATGAATTCCCTGAAATAATGTTGGCACCATGTCCCTGTTTCATGATTTGACTTTCCTAGGGAGAGATGGCTAATACTTTTGCAATTGGTTTCTTTCTAACTGAAGTGATGGTTAATCTGATCACAAATTGAGTTTAGGCAGGTTACTCCTACCACACAGCAGGCATGGCTTCGCTCCTGGGCCTGATTTCTGTGAACACTAATGATATATCTGTTTTCTCCTTAGGTTCATTTGAATAGAACTCAAATTTGTCCGACTCCACAAATGAGATGAAAATGTTTAAAAGGTAAATTATTTTAATAAAATGTGAATGTAAATCTCACAGCTAAGATGGAACGAAATAAATGTTATTAACGAACTTGGCCTAAGCACAATTTCACTGCATTTTAATTTGGAACACCTCAGCATCTGGAATGATCATTGCTTCAGTTCTTGTATACCAAGCTTGAACATGCCATTGCATCAAGACTATTACCCTGAAAACTGGCTTTTAAAGCCTTTTGAAAATAAAGGTCTTAAACATGCATTGTAAAATTTTATCAAATAAGTCAAAAATTCTTTTCCATTAATGCGTTTTCCCCAGTGTGGCATCTTTCAAGAGAATAAAATCCTATCATCACCACTAAATCCTTCTTAAAGTTCTCATTGATCATAGCCTTAGAACAAGAGTATAAAAAAATAGTCCTATACTGAGGTAATGTGTAAGAGATTCTGGAAAACCTCAACACTCTATTTTGCATTAGATCTAGCAGGTTCTCAGGCTCATGTTCCATTCCATTGATAAACATGGATTATCAGGGTTCGCCTTTTAATTAAGGAAAAGCAGTAACTATTGCTTTGTTAGTTGTAGCACAAATACCATAACCTTTCCTTTCCATATTAAAAATCCTATATTTGATCTATTTGTCATTTAGGTGAATAATACAACTATTGTGCCTTTAAAGAATCAAGTACTGACTTAGGAAGGAGCAATCTCCCTTGGAGTAGGATTGTGGGGTTTTGTTTTTTTTGTGATATGCCGGCCTCTCACTGCTGTGGCCTCTCCCGCCGCGGAGCACAGGCTCCGGACGCACAGGCTCAGCGGCCATGGCTCACGGGCCCAGCTGCTCCGCGGCACGCGGGACCCTCCCGGACCGGGGCACGAACCCACGCCTCCTACACTGGCAGGCGGACCCTCAACCACTGCGCCACCAGGGAAGCCCTGTGGTTTTTTTTTTTTTTTAAATCATGATTCGATTTAAAACTTTGCCACTATTGCCACTAGTTCAAAACTGAAAGAAGAGAATAGCTAAATTTTAAGTCAGCTTTTGATGGTGATAATGGATATGTAATTCTGTTTAAAGTACTTTTAATTTGGGGAAAAAAGCCAATTAGGAAGACATTTCATGCTTTAAAATTACATAAGCAGCTCTGGATCAGAAGTGTTAATGATGGCAAATCTTCAAAGATACTTTTTGTTGTTGTTGTTGTCATGTTGCAGTATGTTGGTATCCATGAGCCAAAAATCAAAGCAATATTTACTCTTTGATAAAACAATATTTTTTCTTAGATCAAAGAATAATTTACACATGGAGCAACCATTTAACACCACTATGATCTAGTACCAAAATATAAGAAAGAATTGTGTTAATCCATATTTTAGACAGCATTTGATGGCTCTAGAATCATAAAATGAAAGCAATTAAGAGAATCATCTACTGCAACCCTGTCTTTTTCCAGTCTGGTGAAGAAATAGAGACCTAAGAATAAGTGAATTGTTCAAAGATGTATTAACTGGAGCTGGAGATCCAGATGTTGAGAAATTTCTAAAAAGCCCAGGTTTTTGTTTTCTGTTTTGTTTGTTTTTGTTAGAAGCAGATGCCAGCAGAGGATTCGATCACAAGAGATTTATGAGGAAAAAGTCCTGTGAGAGAAAAAGAGGGAGGGGGAGACTGGGTACACCATCAGACCCCAAAGCAATGGAATAAAAAGGGAAGGGAAGAATTGCGAGAAAAGACTTAGACTGCAGTGCTGTTCTCAGACAGTTTTCCTAAATCCAGTAATGAGTCCTGGAGCCAAGGCTGCCAATCAGAGGAGTCCCGTGTCTCCCAGTAGCCACCCTGTCTTAGAATCTCTGCCAGGCTCAGGCACTGGCCTGGAGCAGCCCATGGGAAGCACAGCTTCTGCATGCAAAGGCTGTGAAGGAGTGTAGAGAGCAGCCGTTGAGGCCATTAGTCAAGTTTGCTCCCTGCAGTTGGAGATCAGAGAAGGACATTTTTATGGCCACCACGTTTTCCTAACCTACTGAATGCCACTTTTCTCGTATATCTATAGGCTGTCTTCTAATATTCTTCACCAGTTGTAGTAATGTTTTCTGTCCTTTAAAGAGAAGTTTTATTCAGCAGTGGGTGACAAGTCACTGTTGGAGAGAAACAAGGGCCACATTGTTAGGAGGCCTTTAGATGATGAAGAGGAAGGAGGAAAACTGTAGGTGATGGTGATGATAATAATAAATAACAACAATTGTAAGCGCCTTCTGTTCCCTAGTTATTCTAATAGTCATTTCACACGAGTTAACTCTGATCCTCACAGAAGATAACAGTAACTCCACAAGAGGTTTGTTGTGTTGTTGTTTTTCCTCTAGTTTAGAAGGATAGAACAGACCCAGTCTCTACGCAAGGTCACTCACTCAGCTAAGTGTCAAGCCACATAACTTCTCTAAACCTTATTTTCTAATCCACAAAATAAGATAATAACAGCTACTTTCAAGAAGGTGCCATGACGATTCCATGGTACGATAACTTGGACTAAACACCTAGTATATCTACTAGCTGCTTTTACGTATATCTTCCTATTTGCTATTAGATTACTATGGGATAGCCATTTTTCCTTACTCAGTATTTTCTGTGTACCTACCTTGCAGAAGCCCCCATAAGAATCTCAGTTATTTGTATATTAGTCTATCGTTGTCTTTGACTAGAGAGCAGTACCATAGCATAGCAGTTAAGAGAATAAATTTTGGAGTTACAGAGTCAAAAAGTCAACCTAATTCAACTTCCCTCTTTTTGATCTCTAATTAACCTCCCTCTAACTGACACAAGCTAGCTGTAATTTTTTTTTCTTACTTCATTTTTCTTAAGTCTCAGTTTCCTCATTTCATATAAAGAGGGGCAATAATCCTAATCTTTCAAAGTTCTTTGGATAACATAAATTTATGCCTGAATGATATGAAAATAGGAGTTATTACTATAATTATTATGATTATATCATTTTGAAAAAAAACAGTCCTAAATGGTAATGCTCTGGTGCATGGTCTAAAACTAAACCTTGAATTCCAGCCTTTTCCTCTTTTGTCTCTCTGGTAATGATAAACATGAGTGTGAAAGTCAAGAAGGTAACTGGAGAAATGAAAGTTACTTACAGCCTAGCTAGTTCACCAAAATGACCAGAAACTGTCTTCAAAACTTGCCTTACTCATGGCAGGACTAATGTAATGTTTTCTAATATAAAATTAGAAATTAGGCTCAGACCCCTAATTTAGAAAAATTAAAATATTTCGTGGAAATAAATTTTCTTGAAAACACCCTAGATTTATATGCTGAAGAAAAGCATGGTTAAAGGAAAGTGACAGTCCAGAGAACTAAAATCCACAAATGCAATCCATAATATAATTACTTCATTTCTGTAAACTTATTTTTTTTCTTGCGGTACACGGGCCTCTCACTGTTGTGGCCTCTTCCGATGCGAAGCACAGGCTCCGGACGCGCAGGCTCAGCGGCCATGGCTCACGGGCCCAGCCGCTCCGCGGCATGTGGGATCTTCCCGGACGGGGCACGAACCCGTGTCCCCTGCATCGGCAGGCGGACTCTCAACCACTGCGCCACCAGGGAAGTCCTGTAAACTTCTTAACGTGGCATGAGGAGAACAGTATTGATTTATTTGAAACATGGGCAATTGGCTGCTCTGAAGACTTAAAAAATATTTTTGTGAAAATTCAAATAGGCATCAAATTTTGAATAGTCAAATAGGAATATAAGGGAATGAAGCCGCAAGAAGAAAATACATGATCAGAAATGCATTTGCTTTCCTTCCTATACACAACTTTTAACACCATATAATGAGAATAAATACTGAAATGAGATTCGATGCCCCCAATTCCTCCAGCTTTTGAGGGAGCTTTTCAAGGCTTCAGTTACCAATTCATATGGTTTAAGAAATATGTTCCCTAACAAAAATAACTCCAACTCCACCCCACCCCTCTTCTATACTCCTTGTATATACCTTGATTATGTTCATTATAACACTCATCCTAAACTCTACTCATTTTATTTTTAATTTAAGTTTTATTTTATGGTCTTTACTAACGTGTAAGCTCCAGGATATCAAAGCCATTCACCTCTTCCTTACTCCTGTGTTGTCGAATACCTAGCAGACTCTCTGAAACCTAGAAGAAAGTCAAACACTTTCCAAGAGGAAGGGAGGTAGTAAGTAAGAAAGCGAAGAAGGGAAGGAAGGGTAAGAGGAAAAGAAGAGAGGCGAAAGCAAAGTGAGAGGCAAAGAAATAGGAAAGAACAGAGAAAGGGAAGAGAAAAATACCTCAAACCTTATCTCATATACCGGGAGACAACTATTCCCTTATGAGTCCCTATCACCACCTGCTTTATCGTTTTGTAACAATCCTAATTTCCTTTCTGGTCCTGCCATGCTATCTCAATTGCCTGTCAAGTCACACTGTGGAAACCATCTTTCCTCCATGTACTATTAATCCCAGGCTATTGTGGTAGTAGAATTTACTAAAGGTTTGCTGTGGCAGAGGGGGATTCTTTAAGCAGACAACTCTTACACTGAATGTAAGATTTCACTGTTCCTACAGACCGACGGACATTGCCCACACAGAGAATTTATCCCTGGTAACTACATTTTTTCTATCTTTTCCATCTCCTCACATCTCTTTATTTCCCTGCTTCCCAGGAAATGCCACCTCATGGCCAGCCTAGTTTGTCATGTCGAGTCATCTAGATCTCCTTCCTCTTGGTCCTGCTTCTATATTCGTTTTGCTTCCTGCTGCAAAGGTATTGCTTACTTACTCATCATTTATTTATACCTTGCCTCATTTCACAAAGGATTTGTTGTACTACAGGATCACTTGCAATAAAAAAAAGAAAAGAGAGAAAATGTAAGAACAATATGAATAAAAAATATGATTAATCCGGTTCTGTTCAACTGGAGTCAAAAATGGGGGCAGGGCAAATGAGCTAAAGTAAGATATTAAGGCTAGGAAAAGTATATCGTAAAAACATGAGCTCTAGACTTGGGCTGAGTGATGAATTAAAAAAAAACAGAAAACTTACTTAAAGCAAGTTTTTAGACTCTTAATTAACCTGAGCTTTTGTTCTGAGCTTCCAGGCAGCCAAAATTTAAAGGGAAACATGGCTTGTTTTATCATTCTTATCCTCAAAATACCAGCTCCTTGGGGAGAAACACAGCTTTCCTTAACACTTAACTCTAAAATAACATTTCATGAGCACAGATATTGAGAAATAATAAAAGGAGGGCAGAAAAATTAGGTCAGAGGCAAGACTCCAGGCTTGAACTAATAAACTTATAAGAGTGACCAAAGAGCTAATGGGAAGTACAAAGGCGGGTGGATCCTAACATGGGAGAACCAGCAGGAAACAGGTGTCCGGTGAATAGAGGTGCTCAGAGAAGAGGGAGTTTAAATGAAGAGTCAGCGTTCTCTTTCAGCTTCTTTTGGATCATCCCAGGCCCCACTTTTCTCATGCGTCAGCTTTATGGCTAGATTCCTCGTATATACATCCTCGAGATGGTACCAACGCAGCCTCCTCACTGAGCCACGATCACACATATTGGAACCAGGAGCAGACAGAGCTCTGGGCTAGAACTTTAATATGCCACTCACTGAAACAGCTATTTCCCTTGATGGTCTCTATCCAAAGAATAGCCCAGTGAAGGTGACATTGGCTATTAACCTATTCTGGGTGTGGGAGGCCCACATAAATGATGCCTGAATTGTTCCTGAAGAACAATTTGGGTGTGAATAGAAACTGCAAAATAGGCTCTGTCACCCGTGAGTAAAGGATCCTTATCATACATGCAGAAGTTATTCTTCAAGATTCCCTAGTTAAGTAAGCAGGCTTATAACCATGAGTAGATATATACAAGCAGGATTTTTCAAACCAGTAAAACAAAAGTAACAGGCTTTACCACCGATTGTGTTTATTAAACTGCTCAGCAAGACATTGTCAATAGTCTCAAAAAACAATCTGCGTGTGCAAAGTGACCCAGAATAGAGCCTGATATGATGCCTAAACTGCTTTAAATATCCACTGAGTGTTTTTTATGAGTTGCCCTTCAAGGAAGGAGATTTTAAAGGCCTGAGAGGTAGCTTTTCTCCTGCCTGAATCACAGTCTAATTGCAGACTAATCATTGAGACATCCATGGCTTTCCAGTGAATATAGGTCAGAAAGACACATCTCAGTCTTGCCTTTGGTCTATATCCCTGAGTGCAGAAATATGGGCATGTGTGTATGTACATACACATGTCTCTATACTATACATATAGTATATACATATGTGTGCGTATCAATATACGGACACATATATTTGTATGTATGCATACTTATGTATATACACAGGTGTGTGTGTTATTTGCACCAAACCCACCTTCACCTGATTCCGCAATCATTATTAACTCAGAAAAGGGATAAAAATGATGGCAGCATTTGGAAAAACTTTTTGTTAGAGAATATTCCTAGTGAATTAGACTCAATGCATTGACATAACTGCCAGAGACACTAAATGACAACATGTCAGGAAGTAGAAAATTCATAGAAAAGGGAAATGGGAGATGAGGGGGGGAAAGATGAGAATATTTAGGAAAAGGGAAAAATCTCATAGAGTAAATGCTGTTTGGAAGTCCAATGCCCTGCGTGAACTTGTGCTGAAACATACAGCTTTGCTATAGGGAGACTGAGGGTTGAGGGATGGAAGCCCATCATGTCACTGGGGAAGCTAGAAATGGGCTACATATTAGGGGAAGGAAAAGGGCAAAGGTCAGGAAGGGATGAGCATTTAATATGCACCTGGAGATAGCCAGATGTTTGCTAGGCATTTAAAATATACTACTCCCTATAATATATATGATAAACTTCCATTCTAAAATCCTCAGTCTTTTAATAATACATTATTGTAACTTGGTAATGCAAAATCTGATCTGACCTACACTCGTTGTGTGGCAAGACATGATCTGAAAGGATGTAAGTCAATTGTAGTATTTCAAAAATCTGTCTCAATATACAAAAAGTATTGGAATTATTAATATGTCTGTGCTATATAATATGGAATATGTACTCAATATTATCTCTCTAAACTCTAAGTTCTGAATTTTGAAACGTTTGACACCAAGAGTTTAGACTAGAGATTGTGGTCCTTTTTTTAGTAACGGTAAGACCTCGATGTGTGATAGCTGTTTTTATGCCTTTTTGAGTATTTTCTCATTTATCCTCATTACACCCCTTTGAGGTAGATATGATGATCCCTGTCCATAAATAAGGCTTTATGAGGATTATTTACTTGCTCAAGGTTACAGGTTCATAAATATCAAGAATGTCTTTCTGACCTTAAATGTCATTCTAAATCCTGTGATTCTTATCAGAAAAGTGTCCAGATGAGCATAAATACAGGAGAAATATAAAAAATGATGTTTAAAATCTATTTCTCTGATATCAGTGCTCAAGACCAATGATCCAATCAGTCCCAAGTCTGTTTGTTTTTTTTTTTTTTTTACCAAAGCAGACAAAGAATAATTAACACTATTAAAAATGAAATACATTTTAAGAAGAATTGGTTAAATCACAATTGCAGGAGTACTAGGAATCCATATTTGGGGGTTATGAATCAGTTTTGCAAAGACAGCACCTCTCTTTGCTCTTCGATTCAGCAGTTTTCACCTTTAATTAGAACCAAATCAATAATGAATAAAGATTACAAGTGCCTACCTTCCCAAAGATTTTGACAAATGTAACATTATCAACACCCTGGCTAAAACTCGCCATTCACATTGAGGGTACTCAATAAATATATATGAATGTATCATTGTTAAATTAATAAAACATTTGTTTGGCTCTACTTTGTAAAAAGTGTGTCATTAAGCCTCAAAACTTTCTTAATGGTAATTAACTGCAGACTTCCTCACAAAGTGGCTGAAAACTGTCACCACAATCTAAACCTTCCAAACTTGTTTCTCCAAGGATTAAAACAGGACTTGCTTGGGCAGCAGCCTCAAAACAGCATCTCCTCAGAAGAATCAAGTTAAAAGACAAACTGAGGCACATTAAACATGGTGAGTTTATTTGAGCAAAAACAATTTGGACCGGGCAGTGCCAGACTGGAATGGTAAGTTGTGCTCCGCAGACAGGAGCCAGGGGAAAGACTTATACAGAGAAAGTCTGGAAGCAAAGAAAGGAAACTATTTGTTTGGCTATAGCGTAAAACCTGGTTGGCTATTTGTGATTGGTTGTCCTTAGTGTTTTTATTTTGTAAGCTTGAGGCATTCACGGGTTTAAATTTTGGTTTATTACATAGGCCACCACAACTTGAGAGCCACCTGTGTCTAAAAATTAACTACTATGTGCACACACACACACACAGAAGTACAAACAATCCATTTCTATTTTTAAATAGAAATAAAATGGGACTGACTTTCAGAGGAAATCAAATGCTTAACAAGTTGATATTTAAGCAGAATGCAAAGCTTTTTGTTTTTCTGGCAGTCATCTATTGTGCTAAATACATGGCATTAAGTTATTTACAAGTTATGTAACTTTTTAAAAAATTTTATTTATTTAATTTGTTTTTGGCTGCGTTGGGTCTTCGTTGCCGCGAAGACTG
Source organism: Delphinus delphis (assembly GCF_949987515.2). Lineage (NCBI taxonomy): Eukaryota > Metazoa > Chordata > Mammalia > Artiodactyla > Delphinidae > Delphinus > Delphinus delphis. The sequence goes on along the minus strand of NC_082702.1, from coordinate 34,315,519 downwards.
CAAAGATCAAAGCTAGAGAAAGGACATTCCCCTAATCAAAGCGTTTAGAGCGTAACTATTTACCGATTAATAATTAAATTCAGATTTCATTCATTCAACAACTGTTTGCAGAGTGCATACAATATGCTAAGTACTAGGACATGCTATGGACGCGTGAAAATGAACAAAACATATTCCTGTTTTCAAAGGGTCACAAGTCTCAGTTATAAATTCTACAGACGAGGGCAAGTCATGCACACCAGGGAAGCTGGTCGTTCATAAGACAATAAGAAAAGTGGCAGATTAGAAGCATTCGTGATCCCAAGCTCCTAAAATACTCAATAGCAGTTCTGTTTTTTGCTTTTGTTTTGTTTTGTTACAAAAATATGTCTGGGGACCAGATTTAGTCTGTATAGACTATGGGCTCTCTGGTGTCCAACCTCTGGTCTTAATATTTAAGCAAACAACTGAATATCATGTAAAAGGTTCTATGGGAAAAAGGAAAGTGTTGAACTCTCTGAATTCACTTATAAGTGTCATCCTGGAAGAAGTGATATCTAAATGCTAAAGAATGAGTAGGCCTTGCACAGGTAAATGGAGAAGAGAATCCCAGCCAGATGAAACCATGTGTTCTAAGGCCTGGAGGTCAGGAGAAATCTTGGAGTACGAGGACTTACACAAGGGCTCTCCTCTGGCTGGAGCACTGAGTCTCAGGGGAGAATGAAAAATGAGGCTGTGGAGTTCAGCTTTTTAGCAAGGTTGTGTCCAGGCCTGTGTGCTTTTTGGCGAAACAGTTTAATCTCAAATCTAACGCATTTAATAGTAAACAATAAAACAAAGGAAACCAAGGTGCACCTTATAACGCTGAGTTAAGACTTGAAACTTACTGCTGTCTTGAGATTTTCTTCTGCTGGCTAAGCTTCTTATGTTTAGCACAAAACAACCTTGTCAAATGTAAGCTTGATTCCAGCAGGAAAAATTAAGATACTCTAGTCCCAGTTATTTACTACAACGGTGCTGAAATCCAGATACTTGCTTAGCTGACAATACATACAGAGAATGCCCTTAGGTTTTCATATAAAACTCACTATTTGGTTTAAGCACATTAATAAAACTGATAGGAATCAAAATGAAACAGTATAAAGAGAGACAAGAGAAAAAAAGGGTGGGCTATTCCGCTGACTAGATTTCTTCTTTCAGTAGAAAGTTCATAATAATGCAATTGACACGGAAATGTTTATGCAAAAGTCCCGATTTATACTCCACAGATCAGAAGCTCTTTGAGGGCACAGACGATTTCCAATTCTTCTTTCTACCCTCAATGTACTGAATAATAGTACTTGAAGCATACTCCTTATATATGTTCAACCAATATTTAATCAACTGAATTGAACATTGTATTATTATCCACTGCTGCATAACAAATTATGCCCAAAATTAATAGCTTGAAACAATAAACATTTATTATTGCAAAATTTCTGTAGGTTAGGGACTTGAGAATGGCTTGGCTGGTGGGTCTGGCTCAGGATCTCCCATAAGGCTGCAATCAAAGTGTTGGCTGGGGCTGTAGTCATCTCAAGGCTCAACTTGGGGGGACTGAAAACCAAGTTCATTCATGTGGTGCTGTCAGGCCGGTCAAGGTCCCCTCCCAAGTTCATGCATATGGACCTCACCATGCGGCTGCCATACAACCTGGGAGTTGGCTTCCCCAGAGCAAGCAATCCATGAGAGAATGTGGGAGAACACCCAACACAGAAGCTGTAGTTATTTATAACCTAATCTCAGAAATGACAGCTCATCACTTCTGCCATATTCTGTTAGTTACAAGTAAGTCAATAACCCCAGCCCACACTCAAGGGCAGGAGATTACATAGGGTATGAACACCAAGAAATGGGGTTCACGGTGGACCATTTTTGAGGTTGCCTGCCACAAACACCTTAAAGAGAAACTGGGAAACAGAGGACATTGCTACTCTGAATAAAACTGGGATACTCTTACTGAGGAAGAAGCAGATAGTGGATATGGGAGAGTGAATTACTGTAATTGAGCAATTTTGCAGAAGATGTGACTTTACCTCATGACTTCTAAAATCATCAGTAAAATCAAATAGCTAAGGAAATCAATGAAACAACTATTTTTTCATAGTACAGAAGCAAGTCAGATAAGATAATATAGAAGTACAGAGGTATAGGGAAGAATAAGGCAGCATATCCCAGGAAATCAGAAATTTGTGGGAGATACAGGGAATCCTACAACTGTGGGAATAGAGCTGAAGATTTTTTTAACCAGATCTGAGGAGTATAGAGATTTCCATTGTTTTCTTAGGTGCATATTTATTGGTGAGATTCCGTTTCAAGGTCCCTTTCTCCTGCATGGCTCCATGAGGTAATGGGCCATATTTTATTAACCAACTCAACGGAATTGGAAATTATATTTTTGGAGAAGAAAGAAAAACTGAAATAAGAAGGATATCCTTGGTTTTTCTAGTCCTTAGAATACCGAGTGGTGCAAAACAGATCTAGCGGACTGAAAGAAGGAATAAAAGAACGTGTTTACATATCCTGTCTCTGCAATGTAGCGATCACTTGTTTTATAAATGCCTTCCCTTCTGGAGGAAGTAGCTGCAGGCTATTGCATTAGACACCAGCACCTTCCATCCACAACACACACTGCCTCTTGACAAACTGCACAGAAGCCTGTAAGGGACTTGGCACAATAGGGTTCCTCAAAAGGATGGTTTGCAGCCCAATTGTCTTCTCACAGTAAGAGTTATGCGGAGAAGCAATTAGTTGAAGTCAGCAAAGTATAGAAGCAAAAGAGACAGTGACTAAGCTACCTTCATGGTAAAACACTAGAGTAGGTGCTGCTAGGATACCAGATGACTAAACCCTTAACTGTGTGTAAATAATCAGAAGAGAAACTCTAACTCTTGGAAAGAGATTCTAATTCTTAGTGAGAACTGACTGGTGGCTATCAAAGTGCTGTTTCCTTCCTTTCTTCTTTTTTTAATCCCTGTGATCCTGTTAACATTAAATTCCCATCATCTAAGCTAAAAGAGTGTGTCTCCCAAGGGGGGAAAACCGCGGTGGGGTGGGGATGGTGGTGTGCTGAATTGGGCGACTGGGATTGACATGTATACACTGATGTGTATAAAACTGATGACTAATAAGAACCTGCAGTATAAAACAAACAAACAAACAAAAAAAACTAATACTAAACTTTCTTTGGGTTATTCATATGGAAATATATTAATATAAATGTTTCAGACATTACATGACATTCCTAAAATCTTATATGTTCTGGTATAACGTTATAAGTCATAATTCTAGTTATTACTTTAAAATGTATATCTCAGAAATAACTAAATTTCCGTGTCAATTGCATTATTATGAACTTTCATCAAATCTTTAACCGTGGTCATTTTTAAGTCTTTTGTCATTTACAGACAGTTCTGGGTGTACTCTGATGCTTTTGCAAAAACGTTCCTATAAAAGGGTTTCATCTTCAAGGAATTCATGGAAAAGCCTCTGACAAGTACAGGTTTCTGGTAACTGACTATACTGCTGAACTGAATGAAAAAGCATTTTCAGAACTCTAATGGAAAACCGATGAATTCATAAAAGTGCTAACAAAAGATCAAGATGAAAAAAAATTAATTACATGGGACTGAGTGAACTGATGAGGATGATTATAATTTTTGTGACTTTCTGTTTGAATAAAAAAAAAAAGAAATCCCACAAGGACTCAGGCAAAAAATATACAAATCAATTGTCACTGCAAAATAAAGGAGCTGTTACAGTGGAGGATTCCTGGACTGAATGTCAATATTATGACATAGTATGAGTGTGTTTTGTGTTTGGTAATTGCAATCATTGTTGCTTTTGTCGTGGTCATCCATTTACGATGCTTGGTGTCAGTTTATCTCTTGTAAAAATAAAATACAGTGTGTGTGTGTGTGTGTGTGTGTGAAAAAAAAAGTGATATGAGAGAAAAAAAAAGGATATAAGGTCTTTCTAAGGTTACCCAATTAACACTGTCTCTCAGTCTTTGTATTAATAGTCCACCTATTTCCTTGTGCATTAAACTTATAGCTATTTATAAATTCTTAACAATTGTTTTTGTGTAGTTCACAGCTTTCACAATCATTAGTTATTGTGGCATATTACTTTTGTAGTAATAAATATACATTATTTAACCTGACTGCCACAATTTGTACATATAAAACTTATAAGGAGTATTTTATATTTGGAAGAAAATATAAAAAATAAAATTAAGGGCTTCCCTGGTGGCACAGCGGTTGAGAGTCCGCCTGCCGACGCAGGGGACACGGGTTCGTGCCCTGGTCCGGGAAGATCCCACATGCCGTAGAGTGGCTGGGCCCGTGAGCCATGGCCGCTGAGCCTGCGTGTCTGGAGCCTGTGCTCCGCAACGGGAGAGGCCACTACAGTGAGAGGCCCGCATACCGCAAAAAAAAAATAATTAAATAAATAAATAAAATAAAATTAAATTAAAAGTACAGCAAAATAAATAAATAAATAAATAAAATAATAATAAATAAATAAAAGAGGGTGTCTCTGGTTCTTGGCATTTTGTATCTGAGTAAATATCATTGAAACCCTGTATTCATTAAGAGCAAAGGTCATGTTATATTCTTTAAAGAGAACTTTCTTTAATCTTCTTGTCTCCCAGCAAACTATTCACATGGTAACTTCTGTGTACCCCATGCTAGATAGTAAACTCCAAAAGGGAAGCAAGTATATATGTCTAATTTACTAATGTTTCTGATATAGCACAATTCCTGGAATATATTAATAGTAGGTTTTTAATAAATATCAAGTGACTGTTTAATGTATTGGCATCATTTTCAAAGCCTCATTATAAACAGGATATGAATTTTCATTCTCCCCTGCCCTAATTTAATAGCTCAAATTCCTTTAATAAATCATACATTGCAGGGCTTCCCTGGTGGCGCAGTAGTTAAGAATCCTCCTGCCAATGCAGGGGACACGGGTTCGAGCCCTGGTTTGGGAAGATCCCACATGCCATGGAGCAACTAGCCTGTGAGCCACAACTACTGAGCCTGCATGACACAACTAATGAAGCCCGCGTGCCCAGAGCCTGTGCTCCACAACAAGAGAAGCCACCGCAATGAGAAGCCCACGCACCGCAATGAACAGTAGACCCCACTCACCACAACTAAAGAAAGTGCAGCAACAAAGACCCAATGCAGCCCAAAATAAATAAATTTATTAAAAAAAATCATACATTGCATAAATATACTGTCACTAAAGACAAAGACACATCATATTACGTTTGCTTCTTTTTTTTTCTTTCTTTCACACCATTGATTCCTTTCTGCCTAAACAATTATGACGTCCAGAATGATACTTATGCTCAAAATTTCAGTGAAATTGAGAATCAGATTTTTTGGAGAAGAAAAAACAATACTGAAAGAAGCAAGGGAATTCTCAGTTTTTCAATTTTGCATAGGAAGATAAAAGAGCTTGTGTGATTTGCTTAACCATAACCTTAGAAACTATCTCTATACAACTTCTCTTTGTAAGTAAATTCATCAGACGCCTCTAGGGCCCCTTTTCACATCCTCTCCAACTACCTTCTAAAACGGACACTGCTATAGCAAACCAACTTCCCACAGACATAACTTGGCGGCACTTTTACGTGAGCTACGTCACTTAATTCTCCATTTCTTCCCTAGGTCTTTTCTGAAAAACAGCTGCGTATATCTGCCAAGGACTCAGAAAAACCCCAGCCTAGGAGTAAGTTGACACCCTGTTTTGGAGATAGACAGATAGAGAGATTTATTGTAAGGAACTGGCTCACATGATTACGGAGGCTGATAAGTCCAAAAACCTGCAAAGCTGGTCCCAGTTTGAGTGTTAAGGCCAATAGCTGCTGCAGAACCGGAAAGAACTCATGTCCCTATTCAAAGTCCTGAAGGCAGGAGATTTACCTCTTACTTAGGGGAGGGTCAGTCTTTTGTTCTATTCAGGCCTTCAACTCATTGGATGAGGCCCACTCACGTTATGGAGGACAATCTGCTGTATTCATTCTACCCATTTAAATGCTCATTTCATCTAAAAACACCCTCAGGGAAATACCGCAAATAATTTTTAACCAAATATCTGGGCACCCTGGGGCCCAGTCAATTTGACACATAAAACTAACCATCACATACCCCATGGAGAAAATCTTACAGATGGTGAATGAGAGAGGAATAAATGTTCCCCTTATCCATTCTTCAGGTGAGCAGTTGTGAGGCACATTTTACCTGAACTCTTAGGAGTCCCCAGCAAGAAAAAGCCCCATGACCAACTCAAGAACTCACCCTCCTGGTGGTTTTCCCTCAATGCCTGCTTCACTCGCTTCAGTATTCCACTCTTCCCTACACACACCACCTGTCACTTTCTAAAGTAAGTTATCTCCACTTTCCTGGAGGAGGGAGACAAGCTAATACAACAAGATCATCAGAACACAATTTTTTTCCCCAGCCTTAGTGAGGTATGATTGACAATAAAAATTGTATGTTGTTAGATTATAAAAAAAATAACTATGTGAGGTGATAGACGTGTTAATTAACTAGACTGTGGTAATCATTTCACAATGTATACATACATTAAATCATTGTGTTGTGCCTCTTAAAAACAATTCGCTCATGTATGTCCTGGTGGCAATGCAAAACTGTCTTTGATATATGATGCATTTTGGTCTCCCAAATGCTCACTACCAAAGCATTTCTTTGGAACCCATTTTCAACCATCTCCAAAGGAAGATTTACATACAGAGCCTGTAATGCCCACAGTTAGGTTACACAAACAGAACTTTAAGAAATAGATTGTACACTTCTTCACTACACTGTAAGCTTCCTGAAGGCAGAGAAAGCATCTGTTTTGTTCAGGGCTAATCCCCAACTGTCAGACATGTTGAATGAAAGACCGTAAAGCTGGTAAAATGACCTAGAGGACTGGAAATCAGGACTTTCTGACCTTAAAGCCCGAGTTAACCCCCAGGCACCTACACTGCTTTTGACGTGTCCTGTAGGAAACCATTCTTTAGCTTGTTTTGATTCCACTCGTAGGTTTAGCTCCTGAACCTAAGATTTAGATTAGAGCCCAAAAGTAGAATTATTGCACCAATGAATATCTACACATGACCTGTTAAAATTTATCATATAAAACTGACCCTTAACTGCAAAATGGAAAGCAAAAATAACACTCCATGCTCTAAAGTAGTTGTGAATTCATAATGCCATGTTATATTAAGACACACTCAGATCCATAGTCTAAGAATAACACGAATTTATCATATAAACCCTTCAGCATTATCCTCTATTTTTAGTTGCATCATGGTTATACCTCTGGTGGGAGTATATTGCCTATTAGTACACAGACTGACCAGATTCAATTACCTCCATGAAATTTCTTTGATTTTAACAAAAGCCAATCAGAGCCTATTAGCAAGATTTGATAGTGTCACTGCACCAAATTAATACGACTTGAACTCAAATCAAAGACTTAAGGCCTCAGAGAATTGTTAACAAATTTGGCTAGATCTTTTGAAAAATTTTTTTGAAGTAATGAGTCTTAATTATAATTTTATGAACGCTTGAAGTTCAGAAATTTTATGTTTAGAAAGGCTTACTAAAAGACTGTAGTCAATATACTGAAACAATAAATACATTCCTGTTAACAGATAGGACATGTCAAAAGAAGATAATTCTTAGATTATAACTCCATACAAACTTTGATCCATTGTATCTGCGTCCTCCTATCCCACTTACTAATTCCCATGGCTGTGGAACATCAAAGAGGCTGCACTAAACATTTACTAAGAATAAGGATTTCGGAGTCTGACTCCGTGGGTTTGCATATTAGTTTCCTTTATTATTAGCTGTGTGGCCATGATCAAGATACTTGGCATCTCTGTACTCAATATAAACTGAACATTTCTATCCCGCCCCCCACCAATTTACATATTGAAGCTTTAACCCGTGGTGTGATGGCATTTGGAGATGGGGCCTTGGAAGGTAATTAGGGTTAGATGAAGACATGACAGTGGGACCCTAATGATGGGATCTACACCCTTAAAAGAGACCTAGGGGCTTGCTCACTCTCTCTCTGCAGGCTTACACAAAAGGATCATGTGAGCGCACACTGAGAAGGCTGCCATCTGCAACCCAAGGGGAGAGCTCTCATAAGAAACCAACCTTGCTGACACCCTGATCTCAGACTTCCAGCCTCCAGAACTGTGAGAAAATAACTTTCTGTTGTTTAAGCCACCTAGTTATGATATTTTGTTATGACAGCGTGAGCTGACTAAGACAGTACCTCAGATTCCGCATCTGTAAAATCAGGATAGCAATAGTGTATTTTTATCCTGTGGTATTATTGCAAGAATTATGTAAGATAAGAGAACAGTACTTAATGTGAAATAAAAGATAGAATATGGTTGTTTTTGTTGTTTTTCTTTACTAATAGATTTAAGTTAATTTCTGTCTTTGAAATATGTATCAGTTTAAAAAGGAAGACAGTCTCAGAACTGGGATATTTCAAAGGGCTCTTATTTTTCCCTTGCAGAGGAGATGTGACCGTTGGCTTTGTGTTTTTCAAATTCTCAAGGATTTGAGAACACGGAGGTCTATAAATAAAATCCCTTGAGTTAAGCCTTCATATATGTCTTCTAACTGGATTTCTCTATTTACTGTGTTCCAGGAAGTCAAACATGTAATGTCAGAAAAAAATATTCTGATAATGTTGAGAAGATACAGTTAAATGGAACAGGCTGAAGATGATTTTTCTTGGCATTGTGTAGATTTTCAGATGAGAAATTAGAGATGCACCATGATTACCCCAAGCAAAAAAATACACAGGGAGTTTATGTGATGTGAGCCAACTTATTCTGGAACATCAAATCTGAAACTCCTGACAAAATGGCATCAGGCGCTGTTATATTCTGGAGAGGGGATGATACTGAATACACCTTGACAGCCCATCTGGTAAATGTGAATGTCATTTAGTGGTCTGTTTCCCAATGAGTGGCATACTAACATCTCAATAAAATAAGAATGCAGGCTGGGTGTCAATCATCCCATGCCTTCTCAGTTTCCAAGGGACTTGTCTCATCTGTAATAGCATAGAAAAAAGTTGCTCTTCTTCTTAATAGATAAAAATATTAGAGCATCTAGTAACACAACCCAGAATACCATCAATAAAAAAATTCTGCATGGAAAGTAGAATTGGGGAAATGTTAGATGATTTTTTTCCTAACTGATGTAATAATACTTTTCTTTTAAAACTTATCTTGCTTAGTATATCTGTTGAAGACAGAGATAGTCCAATTGCCATCATCCATTTCCTTCTCCTTTGCTAGTCTTTTACCATGGAAATTAGGAAATGCCATTTACTTACTTCTGTGGCCTCTCTTAAACTGTAAGGAGCCATGAACAGATTGAGCTATTAAAATATATGAAGTCTGCTGGGGTAGGGCATAAAAGGAGAGACTCATTCCAGGAAGAGGGCCTTTTTTCATCATCAGCTTTTCCAGTCCACATACCTTCCTGCCTTTAAAAGTAGACCTGATGTTGAGAGCTGCAGCAGCCATCTTGTGACCATGAGGCAATGGCCCAGCCCTTACATGATAATGCTAGAAGCCTGACTTTATCAGTAAAGCTAGGGATGATCCAGTTCTGAAATAGAGACTCCCTGTGGTAGGCAGAATTTTGGCATCCATGAACTTCAACTTATGTTCTTATAAATGTGAATATATGTATTACTTGACATGTCAAAAGAGACTTTGCAATTAAAATTAGTTATAGATTTTAAAATAGGGAGATTCTACTGGTGGCAGCAATCTAATCACTTTAGCCCTTAAAAGCAAAGTTAAGTTCCTCTGGCTGGGGTCAGTCAGAGAGATGCAGTGGAAGAGGAAGACAGAAGAGAGATAAGGCAGACAGATTTGAAGATGAAAAAGACTTGACCTGCCAAGCTAGCTTTGAGTCAGGGAATGCAGGTGACCTTTACAAGCTGAGAACAATCCCTGACTGAGAGTCAGCAAGGAAAGGGGGACCTCAGTCCTACAGTCATAGGGATCTGAGTTCTGCCAACAACCTGAAAGAGTATTGAAGCAGATTCTTCCTGAGAGCCTCCAGGCTAGGAAGTAAACTGGCCAATCCCTTGATTTCAGTCTTGGGAGACTCAGAGCCAAGGAATCAGATGAGCCCACTGGACTTTAGACCTAAAAACCTCTATAATACTATTTTTGTGTTTTTTCAAGCCACTAAGTTTGTGTCATTTGTTATAGCCACAACAGAAAACTAATACACTCCCCCAAAACAAAGTTATTCACTAATGTGTTGTAGAAGATATACTATTCTAGGAAATCAAATAATAAAAGCAAAAATAATAACGAAAATGTAATAATAGCAACGAATAATGACTTAATATTTCTTCTTATTATGTGTCAGGCTCTGTTCTAGAACAAACAGGACAGAGTAGAATGCCATTTCCTTGGAGCTTCTGTCTTCGTAAAAAGAAATAGATAATAAACAAATAAATGCACAAGAGAAAACTATTAATATTATATAGTTGATTAAAACTGGGTAACTTAAAGCAAATTACTCATCAGATAATACAGATTGTATGGTCAGGAAAACCATCTTTGAGGAAGGAATATCTAAGAGAAATCTGAATAAGCAGCAGCAAGGTAACAAAACATTGAAGAAGGGTAATACGGACAACTGCAAGACAGGGGTATGGAATTCAGAGTTATCAACTACTATGGAAGAAATGAATAAGCAGCAAGGTATATATTGTACAGCACAAGGAAACAGAGCCATTATTTTGTAATAACTTTAAGTGGAGTATAATGTATAAAAATCTTGAGTTACTATGGTATACGCTTGAAACTAATACAGTACTGTAAATCAACTATATTTCAATTTAAAAAGAAAAAAACAAATGGTCTGCACATTGTTTCTTTTCCAGGACTGCTTTTGTACAAATGTGTAAGAACAGACAAGCTTGATTTTGTTTAATATAAAGATGCTGAATCAACTTGGTTAGATGAGAGAGTTAAAATATTATAAAGCTCCTAATTGTTCCTTGCTTTCTAGACATAACTGTGCACTTGTGTGTATGTGGGGTCAGGGCAGGGGACTGGGTGCTGATAATTTCTGCTCCCTGAGTATTTCTTCAAAGGCCAGCGAGGAACAGGATAATTTGGTCCAATAGTTGGTGCTCTGCCACTCCCTGGACTCTTCCCATTTGCCTAGGTATGAGGAATTGCTAATCTGATTGGCTACATACAACTGATCAAAACAACTAATGGGAGGGATTAATGCATTATAAAAAGGGAGCAGATAAGGCTTTCCTCGTTCTTCCCTTTCTTGAGCACCTACACAGCAAAGGCCTTTTTAAGCTTCTGCCAATGATTTGGTAACCTAACCTGGCTGAGTCTGTCTTCACAAGTCCAGCAGGCACCACTCCAAGTTTCTAATTCCTTCACAACGATTAGATTAATACATCAGACAGAGCCTGCACAGGCATCTGAAAATTTAAAGGCTTGAGAGTTGGAAGTCCTGTCCCCTTCCAGACCTAAGTCTGGTCTCTAATTCAGTTTTATCAGAGAAGCTCTATACCTGAAGAAGAGAGCTGAGGAAGGTGAGATGGCATATACAAGAGGTGGTGGCCCAACCATTACGAGGAATAATTTTACTTTTCGGGCTAGGCGTTTAACTCATGAAACTCACCGCTTTATGTCCTCTAGGGTTTTCTGCTGAGAAAGCTTTATACATGCATGAAAACAAAAGCCAAATCCCTAACACTCTTTGATGTGTTTGTAACATACGCATGTGCTTTATGTTCCCTTTCACAGTTGCTCAAAGAGTCCACCACTGTAAGGCACTGTGTATCTAATCAGGCTAACTATTCTCTTCTGACACTCCTAATTATTTCCACATTTGTCTCCAGTACATTTTTTTATAGACCTCTATTTCTTATTCCTAGCATCTGCCCTGTCTTCTATTTTCCTGTCCAAAGTCTACAGAAATGGCAATATATGCATGCTTGCACACATTTTGTTTTATACATATAGATGTACTTTTCTAGCAATCACAGTTGGTAACAAAGCTGAAAATTAACGGTGTCCCTCAGTCATCACCATCATAGCTAACTCAAAATATTCATTCAACAGCAAGCAAATTCCATGTGCAAAAGGCAAGAGAAAAGTATGAAGGAGCACTTGCTTTATTTTTAAATCAGTTGGCAGAAGATCAATGACCGATGATATAAGAACCTCATCCCTTCCCCTAGGGACCTCAGTATTACTGGAGTAGATTCACAGTTCATACGCACATACATATTTTCTCAAACAACACGTGCTAACGTTATAATGACTAACCTTTTAAATGGTTCAAAGTTTTTAGCATTTGACTACACGTGTCACAGTGTTTCTCAAAATGTGAACCCTAGATCAGCAGCATCAGCGTCCCCTGGCCACTTAGATATGTAAAATCTCACATCTCACTTCAGATCTACCGGATCAGAAACTCTGTGCATGGGGCCAGGCACCTGGGTTTGCACAAGGCCACCAGTACATTCTGATGCACACTAAGTTGTTTTTTTTTAATTTATTTATTTTGAATTTTATTTTATCTATTTATTTTTTATGCAGCATGTTCTTATTAGTCATCAATTTTATCCACGTCAGTGTATACATGTCAATCCCAATCTCCCAATTCATCACACACACACACCCCACGGCTTTCCCCCCTTGGCATCCATACGTTTGTTCTGTACATCTGTGTCTCTATTCGTGCCCTGAAAACTGGTGTATCTGTCCATTTTTCTAGATTCCACATATATGCGTTAATATACAATATTTGTTTTTCTCTTTCTGACTTACTTCACTCTGTATGACAGTCTCTAGATCCATCCACATCTCTACAGATGACCCAATTTCATTCCTTTTTATGGCTGAGTAATATTCCATTGTATATATGTACCACAACTTCTTTATCCATTCGTCTGTCAATGGGCATTTAGGTTGCTTCCATGAGCTGGCTATTGTAAATAGTGCTGCAATGAACATTGGGGTGCATGTGTCTTTTTGAATTATGGTTTTCTCTGGATATATGCCCAGTGATGGGATTGCTGGGTCAAATAGTAATTCTAGTTTTAGTTTTTTAAGGAACCTCCAAACTGTTCTTCATAGTGGCTGTATCAATTTACATTCCCATCAACAGTGCAAGAGGGTTCCCTTTTCTCCTCACCCCCTCCATCATTTGTTGTTTGTAGATTTTCTGATGATGCCCATTCTAACCAGTGACACTAAAGTTTAAGAACCATGGATTTATAAAAAAAGTTAAAGAAGCATTCTTTTTGCATCAGTGCTAATTACAGAAATTTATTCTAATGACATAACTGTAGAATATGGAAGTGTCCAAAGATTTATCCAATAGGATGTTCACCAAAGAACTGTTTATAATTGTGATAAGCTATAAATAATGAATGTTCTATAATAAAGAACAATTTCATGGGAACTATTAATGATTTGTTATTTTTTAAAAGGAGATTTTAAGCAGCATTCCTGAGAGTAACCCAATTTTCTCAAAATTATTCAAATGACTACATACAAATATCAAAACTGCTCATCAAAATAAACAAAATATCTAGAAAGCTTATCTATCTGTGGGATCATGAATGTTCATAATTTTCATCTTTATAAGGGTTTCTGTCAATGTCTATTATGAATATTTCTGTGTGCACATACGTACATACATACATATATGCTATACATATAGACATATACATACATATATGTATTTACATTTGCTTTCAATTGCAAAAGATTTAGCAAAACCTATTTATCATTCTCTATGGCTTTGTTGTCTGAATAGACACCATCGATAGCTCTTTTCCTGGTTCTAAAACTGTGAAAAATATTTCTACTTAATATGAGCATAAAATTAAAGTTTACTACTCACTCATGTATTACATGTGCCTTTTTTTAAAACATTTGACACCATGTCTACTAGAGAATAATTCTGGTAACATAGTTACAATTGAGTACATATAGAACATGAGGATTCTATTGGAATTACTCCTTATGGAATCTAAAATCGTACTTTTACTTTAAAAGATGTGTACCTGAGGAAGACCCTGCCATACAGAACACATACCTGAGTTTGATGATTTATTTTGTCTGGTAAACCAATGTTTTCATTAAAATAATGCTAATTTGACAACTAAAATCCCTGAAGTCCCTTCCCCGTAACTTTCTTTGGTCTTTTCATTTATGCACTATGTGGAAGAAAAACAGACTTGGTAGAGTCCAGTAAATGCTAATAGGTCTTGAGGTTTTCTTTTTACAGTAATTTAATCATTATCATACATTCTGATCTTTTCAGCTATCAATCTGCTTTTTGTTTAATGGAGGAATTCTTCAGGATATGGAATGCCTGTTTGAAGGCCAGTTCTATTTTATGAAAAACTACAGTTCAAGATTTTCTCTTTTCCTATTCTTGAATGTGTCTTAAGACTGGAAAGAGTGATCTCTGGATGTAACTTTAAATGAATGGATGTCTCAAAGTTCTTCACAAGTTACAAGTTTTGTTCCTAGGTGCTAGATAGATAGCTATGTGTTTCTTTTGCAACAAATAAAAGCAAGCTACTGTTTCTAAAACATCAAATAAAAATGGAAAGAAATAAACTGCTTTCAAAATAAAGAAAACAGTTAAAATTCAGAGGAAGTACTTGAAGTTTTTTGTCTCTACCCCTGATCATCAGACATTCACATTCTCCAGGATATTTTTTTTTACTGGTCTTTGTTATAAGGACAGACTCTAAACATTCTTTACATACCCAAATTACTTGATAAATCACATACATAATGAATGGAAAGCCAATCATTTGCCTTTGACATTTTGGTTTAATTTGAGAGTTTTCTTATTTTTCAAATAGAAAGAACTATTAAAATAGTTTTTAAATGGAAGAAAAACACAGTTTATCATAATCATTTTATTGATCACTAACATGCTAAGAAGACTAAAACTATCATTGTGGTATAATATATAGCAGAGTAAGTAAGTATTTCTTTTTAGAAAAAATTCTGAATTGAGAGAAACCCTCCTTGCCTTACCCAATAGATACAGGATATACGAATATAGGATACTAGAAAATGCTCAGGTAACCAACTGTTCCAGTTCTTCTGGGTATGAGGGATTTCCTTGGAGTGGGACTTTCAGTGCTAAAATCTGGACAGTCTCAGGGAGATGTGACCTGTTGGTCACCCTAATGGAGAAAGAAGTGGGAGTTGGGTTTGGGGTTAGTCCATGAGTTTCTATCTCAGGAGTATGGCCACCCTAGAACTAAAAGATTGTAAAAAAAAAAAAAAAAACCACCCAACATTTTAGGGGTACTGGCCAGAAATATGAAGAAGAGTATGTAGAATTAGCAAATATGATTAGCAGAAGGGCAGGATCTGACGTTCTCCACTGAACAGTGTTAAGAGTTCAAGCAAGACGGAGCAAACATTGCGAGACCTTGAAACTCTACACACTTCGGTATTTTTTCCTTTATGTTCTTACTGGTGAGTGGCAGGTCTTCTCAGAAGACTGCTGGTAATGAAGTCTTTTTTTAAATTATATTTTATAATATAAAGGATATGAGTCTTTTTTCCATTCCTTAACTTTGATGTCTTAAATCTCCCTATACCTGAAAACATACTTTTCACCTTCTGTCACATGCAGATAAGTAGGATTTCAAGGGGAAAAGTATTCACACATTCCAATTATTATAATATCTAAGGGAGCACTTTAACCTATTTTCAAAGGTTTGCCTGCTGCAAATATGAGAGTGATTTTAATTCTCCTCTTTAGTCTAGTGTTCACATACTAATCCTTATTATATTGCCATGAAATTACAAAAAGAATACCATAACAGTTTTGTGTTTATTCTAAATATGCTAGATAAGCTGTTAGCATTAATGTGGCTGAGATTTTATTATTTTTCTTCCCAGAAAGAATGGAAATAAGTTTACTTAATATGAAATGATGGTTTCATATAACTGTTAGGATTAGGCGATGTTGAAAAGAAGAAATCTTCATAGAAAAATAAAATTGCTAAATTTTTATTCAGCTGTAGACTTCAACAGCAAGGTTGTAGCAGCTGGTCTGATCTAGTCTTTTGTGGCAATTAGTTGATAGAATGCCTCACTCTGTAATCATCCTCGCCAGACCCCACTCGCGTTTATAACATGCACTGTCTCTGACTATTCCTTCTGGAATCTCATACAGAGCCTTTCCACAATTAAACTTGTTTAGCCATTTCATCAGAGACCCTTAAAGCATATTATGTGTAATTTGACTGCAAATGTCTACTTACAGATTCACTTAAATATACAGACAAGGGGAAACAATGTATTATTAACACACCTCAAAAAATAACTCTTCTTTATTCCTCCAACGGTATGGCATTTGGGAAACGGCAAAACTATGGAGACAGTAAACAGATCTGTGAGTTTTAGGGAATTGGGGGAAGGGGAGAGATGAACAGGAAAGTACAGAGGATTTTTAGGATGTTAAAACTATTCTTTATGATACCATAATGGTGGCTAGCTGGCATTATACATTTGTTAAAACCCACAGAACTGTACAACACGGAGTGGACCTTAATGAAAACTATGGGATTTAGTTAATAATAATTTATCAATATTGATTCATTAATAGTGACAGATGCATCACATGAATACAAGACGTTAATAACAGAGGAAACTATGTGGGAGGGGGTACATGTATCTGCTCAATTTTCCTGTAAATCTAAAACTGTTCTAAAGTTCAATCTTAATTAAAATTATACGCTCTTAAAAAAAAGAGTAAAAAGAGCTGCTCGATTTTAAGTGATTCCTGAGCCTTGAAATCAGAAACATTTAGGTTTGAATCCTTATTCCACCCTTTATCTGTGGACCTTAGACGGTTCTCTGATTCTTTGGAAAATAGGGATAACCCATGCCTCTCTTATTGTATGGCTAGACATCTGGCAAAATCTTTTCAGCTCCAAAAGCCACGACCCTTTCATGATGTAACACTCCTTCAAATTAAAATGTGTAATGATGTATAATAGCATTTCCTGAAGTGCCAAAAATAGTTTTGCTGCTCTACCTTTTATTCTTTTTGAGGAAGGGCTACCTACTGCTGACAGTCTTAATGCAGCTGGTGACGGTGGGATAGAGGAAGGTAGGGTATTAAGTATCTCATATTTCAATGTTGAAGTCAGAGGTGGTCTTTACTATAAAAAGTTTTAACTTAAATACAGCCCTTTGGAAAAATATTCAAGACAAATTCTTTGTTGTTGTTTTTTTTTTTGGAATCCAAGTCATGGTTTCCCTTCTCCGTTCTAGATAGTTGCAAATGCTCTCTCCTCTCTACTCATTGGTTCTTATGTACTTAAGTATAAGTATTCTTGTGGACATGCATTTTCATTTCTTTTGGGTAAAATGCTAAGAGTGTAAGTGCTGGCTCATAGGATAGATGTATGCTTAACTTAATGAGAGACTTCCAATAAGTTTGAAGAAAAGAGAGCTAACATTTTCTATGTACTAAGAACCAGACACTAGGCTACGTGCTTTACGTTAATTACCTAATCTTTTAACATTGTGAGTTAGATTCTATTTTATTTATTTATTTGTTTGTTTATTTATTCATTTTATTCTTGGCCGCTTCGGGTCTTAGTTGCGGCACTCATGATCTTCACTGCGGCATGCGGGATCTTTCATTGCGGTGCACAGGCTTCTCTCTAGTTGTAGCATGCTGGCTCCAGAGTGCCTGGGTTCTGTAGTTTGTGGCCTGACGGCTTAGTTGTCCCGTGGCATGTGGGACCTTAGTTCCCCCACTAGGGATCGAACCTGCATTCCCTGCATTGGAAGGCGGATTCTTCACCACTGGATCACCAGGGAAGTCCCTAGATTCCATTTTTATCCCTGATTTACAGAAGTGTAAATTGAAGTTCAGAGTGGTTAAGAAGTGTGCCCCAAATCACACTGTTATCTAGTGTTACTGTAGCATCCTAAGTATTGGTATGGGAAACACGCTCTCTTGCATAGACATTAGCATGAACAGGGAGAAAAGAAAGACCTAGTCCTTGTCCCAGATATTCTCCTGAAGTTCAAGAATTTCAATTAGGACCAATGAGACAGCCCAAGTTGTTCTTAGGAAAGTGACTGTGTGGGTGAGCGGAAGGTTTATTTTTCTATACCTTGAGAAATATTTCCATTTCTTCCAAGTGTCCCTTAACCAGTGACACGCGAAAGCCAAAGGAAGTGGATGTTGCAGGATTATTTTATTCTAGAGCCAGTGGAGCCAGATTATCAGTCTCTCCTCTGCTATTGTGCACAGCCCAGCACGCACGGCCACTGCCCTACAATTAACCTATCAGAATTAGGCTTCCAGTTACTATCTAAGGACGCCAGCAGGACCCTTTGGGTATTCTCGATCAGGGGCTGAGTTAAACATACATTTACATGTAAATGGTCTCCTTTTCTCCTTCTTCTCAGCCTGCTAATGAAATATTCTGCACTGCTGGGCAAACCATGTCACATACACATTTTGAATAGGAAAATGCTTGTGGTGAAATGGAAAAATTAAAGCAATATTACACATTAAAAAATAGCCCTTGGAGATAGCCATTTAACTTTTTCATTCCATTTGTTCCACTATTCAATGCCTATGTTAGTGCCTTACCAAGTGCTGGAGGCTGCGCTCCTCCCTGGAGAAATACTTCTGATGATCGGGAACAGGGGACCTGCCCTCAGGGATTTACCGGATTTGAAGGAGCCAATCATTAAATTCATACGTACGCCAATAATTTTTTAAATTTTGAATTATAATGAATACAGGGAAAGACAAACACAGGTGGCTGTGAGACCAACTGACAGGGAAATCTGACCTAGTCCGAGGGCAAGAGACTTCCCTGAGGAAACTACAAGGCAAGAAACTGCTTAAAGCTGTCAGAATATGACTATTAATCAATGCTAGCTATTATCGAATGCTCACTATGTACCAGGCACAGCTCTAAACACATTACATCTATTATCTCTACAGATTTATGAGGTTGGTGCTGTTATTATCCCATTTTACAGATGGGGACGAGCAGCCAGGATTCAAAGCCAGGCTGCCTGATTCTGGAGTGTGCACACTGGAACACTAAATAAACACACAACTCTGTTTGCTGTTCCTTTTACCTTCTTAATATTACTTCCTACTGTAAAGTATATTTTTCTAAGTTGGCCAAATTACTATTTTATTAAAACACTTAATTTGTTCCTTGATCTAAGCCTATGCTAAATTATTTCCTACATGCACAGATTGTTACTTTATCAGCAAGCAAAGGTGACTTAAAAAAAAAAAAATCTCTCAGTCATTAATATCCACCAGGAACTGTAGGAAATGTTTTCTCCCAGCACTTCTTTGGACACCTTTTAGCATCCCTGTCACATACATGAGAGGGTGAGGTAAAGAGAAGTTTAGTGTCTTGTCCGCTATCACCTGGGTAGAAAGCCTGATGCAGCTGGGATCGGGGAAGCCAGATTTGCCCATGTTGCTACAAACCCTGGGCTGCCTCGCTGATTTTATTACTAGTGCTTCACTGGTCTCAAAAATAAAGCTATGCAGATATTGGAAAACAGCTGCATTTCCACTTCTTGGGTATAACCAACAAGCCCTACCACAGTCTAATCTTTGTATTATAAAATAAATCAATTCTGATTAAATGAATGAAATGATCCAGGAAATCCTTTCGGTTTCTTTGCCTTGATCATTGATTTACCAATCAATATTCTGAGGATTAATTTGTTTTCCTGTTATTTTGATATTGGGAATGAGCTGTCCTGAGTGTCTGAAACATACTTAGTTGTCTTGGTTAAATGCTTTGCTTTGTAAATTTATTTTACTTTCATATCCAGTTCAGTTTCCTGAGAATTTGGATGGTGTGACATTTCCAGAGACCTGATATGAAAGTCACTAGTCTCGTTCATTTCTTTTCTTGATCTATTCCAAAACCTCTCTGTATTTTCCCTCAGTACTTAGTGTTTCTCTCTCCCCAGAACTTACTCACCTTTTCCTACTCATTCCTTTCAGAGTTTACCTTCTGATCCTCAAGAATTGTAAGGTAACACTATATACATGACAGTTCCTATTTCAGACTCAGAGCTACTGTCCATACAAATACACTCACACCTGTCAGACTACATAGCCTGATGTTGGATGAACAAAATAGGTCTCTAGCAGCTCACACTGACATCTCTCTAAGAGCAGTCAGCTTTCACAGTCAGTCTCTAGAGAGGTTAAAAAAAAAATGCAGAGAGCACTGCTGGCGTCCTGGTAGCCCACCTTCACCGCCCCACACGACCTGCCTGTTGTCCCACAAAGTATAATTTCAACTCCACGGACTTTTCTTAAGTGTTCTCTTTTGCTTGGCCTCACATCAGATCACCATCTAATCTAGCCTAGAGACTTTTCATTAGGTTTCATTACAGGATGTTACAGTTTCTGTTGCATTGATGTGCTCTCCACAGAGACTTTTCATTGAATTTATTCCGAGAAATTAAGTGATCTCAAGTGCAGCAGTAGTAGCACCCGTTACGATGTCGGATTTTAAAGCCAAATAAAACTGAAAGATCATGTTTGGAATCCTGAGTATGCCAAAAGGTCCAAAGACAGTTTATTAAAATAATAACAATGATAATAATAATATTAAACAAGAGCAAAAACTACATGTTTTGAAAAAATCCATTTGTGCGTTCATTCCTTCAACAGATTATTTTGTTACGTATCTTTAATCATCGGATACATAATGGTGAAGAGAAATTTGGGGCTATTTGGCTAATCTGAATATCAGAAGTATATATATTCTTCTACATGAAGAAAGGTAAATGTTTATGTCTCAGGAGCAGCACATAACTTAGATAGAATTTTAGTAACTGGATCCCAGCTCTTTCTTGTGCGTTCCTTAGGAGAAGTCTCAGAGTATTTTCGTCTCCAAGGACCACAGATTCAATTGCAAAATTAGGGCTGATTTACATAAAATGTACTAAAGTTTTCCTAAGTAAATAGAGAGGTGATATTATATGTCATTCATCAAGCAAAACGACATAAATATTCCATTTTCATCCTGTCTTTTTCCTTTCATTTCCTCATCTGAATAGCTATCTTTTGGACTCTCACTCATGCTTTCTCTGTCTCCACTTCTGTCTCTCTGTCAATCTGTGTCTTTCTGTCTGTTGATCTAAAACAAATAGACTGTCAGTTATTTCTCCAGCAAAAAAAAAAAAAAAAAAGAAAAGAAAAAGAAAAAAAAAGGGGGGGACAGTGGGGTTTAGTCAGGATTAGCAAAGAATTGCAATCCAGGGTATAAATGTCCACCTGGCAAGGGGAAGAGAACTGTTTTATAGAGGGGAAAAGGAAGCTAGGTTGGCTATAGAAAACAAAGTGTCCATGGTTTTTCATTGGCTGACTGTTGCCAAGGAAAGAAGGAGCCCTTATCCCCGTTGGGCAGTTATCTTTGAAGGATGTGAGCGCTCCCCTTTCTGGTATCCCAACTATATTTAATTGAGGTTTCTGTTTATTAATTTTGTATTTCTCTCTTTTTCTCTGTCTGCTCTCTCTCTCTCTTGCTTTCCACCCCCTCTACCCATACCCTCTCCATTCCCCTTTTTTCCTGCCTTCTCTTCTCCCACCTCATCCCTCCTTTCTGGAGCTCTGCCACTGGGTCATGGAAAGCCTCTTTTTTATAAAAAGCAGTGTGTTCCTCATTCTGCTCCTCTACTTAGCCTCCTTGGTCCCAGAGAGTCTCCCCACTCAGCATGACAAAGCACGTTTCTTACATTCCAATATCCTCAGAAGACAGAGAAAGAATTTTCCTGATGGTGAAAACTGTTCTTTTTTCTAATTATTTTTTTTTCTTTTCATAGTTCCTTTCATCACCTTCATTTAAAAAAAAAATTATATTGGTAAATCCACAGGATTTCAACAGAATCCCAGGAGTAACTTTTTTTTAAAGATGGCTGCATAAGTTTAAAACCCTTAGTAAAATGGAATACTAAGTTGGAACCCTATGGTGCCCACTTATGCAGATTTAGTTATTATTTAATAGTGAGAATACCATTTTGGGAATATGATAGGGGGTCTACAAAAATTTCTGCATCATCAGGATTTAGTGTTTGCAGTCAAGAATGCAGACGGATTTCCCTACAATGTTTTCCTGATAAATGGCAAGTTGAAACTTTTCTTAATAAAGTATCAACCCAAGAAGGGAGCACTGATTGCAAAAAGACATTTTTGTGAACTCCAATATTTGAAAATACCTGTTTTCCATTTACTTCAAAAGTAACAGCCCAGGGGCTTCCCTGGTGGCGCAGTGGTTAAGAATCCGCCTGCGAATGCAGAGGACACGGGTTCGAGCCCTGGTCCAGGAAGATCCCACGTGCCGCAGAGCAACTAAGCCCGTGTGCCACAACTACTGAGCCTGCACTCTAGAGCCTCTGTGCCACAACTACTGAAGCCTGTGCGCCTAGAGCCCATGCTCCGCAACAAGAGAAGCCACAGCAATGAGGAACCTGCACACCGCAAGGGAGAGTAGCCCTCACCACAACTACAGAAAGCCCACGTGCAGCAACGAAGACCCAATGCAGCCAAAAATAAATAAATTAAATTAATTAAAAAAAAAAGAGGGATGGAGGGAGGGAGGCTAGTTTAAAAAAAAAAAAAAGGAACAGCCCAAATTTTCCATTTGCTCTAAAATAATCCTGTCAATTTCGGAAATAGTATAAAAACCTTAACACGTTCAGCTGCTAAGTTAACTTGCACTAAATTGAACACTGTAATCTAATACAGCAAAGATATTTTTATTTCCCTAAAGACATGCCTTTCTCATTTCCTAAGACATGTTTTGGGATTTAACATACTTTTGGCATGGATAGAAACAAGATGGTTTCATCGTACTGTAAAGTAAAAAAACAAAAAACAGAAAAAGAAAACCCAAGAAACCTGTAAATAACTCTAAACCAAGCTGTGTGGATTTGTGAATTTTATTTTTTTCCACAGCTGGAATATTAGTTTTTATTACAGCTCAACTGGCATGGCAAATTAAAATTCATCTCTGTTTGTTAAATTGCTACTTAAAATGGCTTCCACCAACTGTTACAGTTGAATATTATGTTGTCATTTATGCATTTAGTGGGAATGGTTCGATAGCATGAATATTTTAAAACAAGTACATAGAAGGTACTTTTCCCCCCACTGGTTTTCAATAGTTTACTAACTGAATTATGTTTTGAGTTCTTAGTCAAACGCAGCTTAATTTTCACTGGTGATAAGGCAGCTGTTGACTGAATTAATTAAACAGTCCTTATAGGTACATTATAGCTGTAATTCCTGATTATAGCCAAACAACTCTACTTTATTACTTCTCTGCAGATTTGCTACTTATGGAAACCAAGGGGTTTCAGTGACAATTCAACCTTCCACACACAATAAGTGACACATTGTTAGCAACAACAAGGACAAAAGACCCTCCCCTTTGTCTCTGTGCATTTTACACTTATATTTATTGAGCACAGACGTCTGCAGACTATTCAGAAGGAATTACATATCTGGTATCTGACCGTTTACTAAGCTAAGATTGCGTGTGTTTACAGCCACATTTATTTTAGGTCTTAATAAAATAAAACAAAGAAAAGCACTCAGTGTCATGGTGTATCTGCATACGAAAATCAGCATATTACTCCTTCCTTTAATACCCATAATGCTAATTACCTCCTTCGGGAAACCTTTACTGACACCCCAGACAGAATAAACCATATTCTCATCTGAGTTACTCTCTATCTTCTGAATCATTCTGTTTTTTTCCTTACTAGAATGTTTTTTAAACTCTGTTTATCTGTCTGTCACAGTGGTAAGATCATAGGATGTTCATTATACATGGGAATGCCCAGCAGTTTCCTTTACTTAATAGCCCCTATCACCACTGAAATATTGAAGTAGGATTTTTATGACTTGTCTGAACCATGAAGAAAAATAGTAAAAATGCAGCTGAATTATTTTATCTAAAACTCTGTTCTTTTTCTAAAAAAATAAATTTATTTATTTTTTGGCTGCACTGGGTCTTCATTTTTGGGTCTTAGTTGCTGCGTGCAGGCTTTCTCTAGTTGTGGCGAGTGGGAGCTACTCTTCGTTGTGGTGCATGGGCTTCTCATTATGGTGGCTTCTCTTGTTGCAGAGCATGGGCTCTAGGCACTCACGGGCTTCAGTAGTTGTGACTTAAGGGCTCTAGAGCGCAGGCTCAGTAGTTGGGGCACATGGGCTTAGTTGCTCCGCGGCATGTGGGATCTTCCCGGACCAGGGCTCGAACCCGTGTTCCCTGCATTGGCAGGCAGATTCTCAACCACTGCGCCACCAGGGAAGTCCCAAACTCTCTGTTCTTACCAAGTCTTGAAGTCATAGTTTAAATTTGTTTATTTTATATTTGCCACTTAAATAGCCCCTCTTTTCCTAAAAAAAACAGACCTTCATGGATGATAATTTATTTAAAAGTGAAAGTACCTTCACGTTTATTTTTTTCTTGTGATTTTCATGCTTTAACTTCCAATGAAAAGAGTAGCTTTTTATAAGCCTTAAATTGAGAAAAAGAGCTCAGGTTCAAAGACATAGGGTCATCATTTTGCTTAAGAAAATAAAAAATGCAGTTACAATTAACCATTATTTTTTCCAGGGTCATCAAAATTACAATTCATCTACTATTTTACAGAACAAAGAGATTACGTAGATTGTTTCTTAAAGGATCAGATTCTTATAAGCATCTAACACTGAGAAGGGTAAAATACACATCTAATTTATAACCAATTTGTTTTCAAGTGTTTTATCCTAGGATACACCAAAAAAAGATGACAAGAAAGGAGGAGAAACCTTTCTGATGGTTTTATAGCCACCAGTAAGAAAAATGTTAACCTTTTCTTCCTTTAATATCTTGCTAGAACAACATCTTTACCTGGCATTTATCCTCTTAGCTATCTTAATCATACTGTACACTGTGAATGCCAAGAAAAATGTGCATTGGCTGGCCTTAGTAAAATGTCATCTACCTGACAACCAGCTTGTTACTTAACACTCAGGCCCTGAATAATTTGATGTATTCTGTTTGTCATACTGCTTAATATCAGGGAAACTGAGGAACACAAAATTTATATGACAAACGTAAGTTTATAAGAAAACAGCTGCAACAAATCACTTTGGATGAGCCAGGAACCATAACTGATAGATCCAAGAAGTGAGCTTTAGGCTAATTTGCTAAATAATGCTTATCTTCTTTATATATTCTTATAGCATATTGTTTATAAAGAATGCTTAATTTTGTTGAGTAGAAAAGGATGGTTAGCATAAATTGTATTTAATTTAAAAAAAAGAGTAACATATTCCTTAAGCCTTGGACAAATGATTGTTTTCCACATTAATATTTTTCTACCCGTAGATAAATATTTTCCCATCCATCATATTTCATCAAATAAAAAAGTGGCAGTTATGCTGCTTACCAACTGGGAAACACTGTGTCCAACCTGAAGGGTTTTTTTTTTGGTTTTTTTTCTTGCTCTCTTTCTAGGACTGAAATAAAGCATTCTTGAGGAGTTAGTTGCAACTTCGTAACTTCGTAAGTCATATAATCATGTCATAACGGAAAGTTAAAAATAACATTCTGTAGTATTTGGGACAAAAGGAAAATTATTGCTTTACTAAGGAATACAATAAGTGTAGTTTGAATCCTAGGTGGGATTTTTATATGATTATCTTTAGGGTATATTAGATAAGCATCTTCAAGTCTGTCCTTTGAAGTATCATCTCTAATCTCAGTACGAGTTCCTAACAAGATTTTCACATCATTTTTTTAACACCATTGAAAGAAACTGCATGTCTACATAGAGAAGAAGGTAGTGACACATATACGCAGAAATACTTTTCATGAAAATTGTCAAGTATGATGCCATAATGGCACGATTCTAGAATGAACACGCCACAATGGCTGAGTAAAGGGTAGAGAGCATTAAGCACCTCAGGTGGCAGAATACGCCACCCCAAAATGTGCCACTTTGGCATAAGCATTATTTTGAGCTGGAGGCAATTCGGAAGAAGGTTCAAGAAAAGCTCTCTGCCTTCCCCCTATTTGCCTAAAAGCAGGACATAAATTTTGAAAGGTATGTCCCCTCTCCTCTGTACCAGGAAGGAAATAAGTTAATCATTCAAGACAATTTTAGAACTATCAGCTGGGAGACAGCACCAGAGCAATCCACATAATAAACTTTATGAACTAGTCTTTATCTATCGTTAGTTTCCATATATTTGCCTTCTCACAATTTGCTGCCCAAGAAACTTAAAATCCTTTTCCTTTGTCTTGTCACTTCTCTAAAGAAGTACTGTGCCTCTGCTAATATACTATATAAACCCAAGTTCTAACGAGCCCTTTGTGTTACGCATCTGTGAGTGCTCCCAAGTGTAAGCGTGATACACATGCCAAAAAACTTCTATTGCATTAGTACCTTGGCTATTCCTTGACCAAAATTTACTTCATACAACTGACAGCCTAATTGACCTACTGGAGTTGTTTTTTTTTAACATCTTTATTGGAGTATAATTGCTTTACAATGGTGTGTTAGTTTCTGCTTTATAACAAAGTGAATCAGTTATACATATACATATGTTCCCATATAGCCAAGGTAGTAATGCAGTAATAAGTTATAAATGTGCTCACTGTGCTCTAGAATGTCACGATTGGAATACAAGAAATATGTGTAAGAAAAAAGACAAATATTCGGGGCTTCCCTGGTGGCGCAGTGGTTGAGAGTCCACCTGCCAGTGCAGGGGACACAGGTTCGTGCCCCGTTCCGGGAAGATCCCACATGCCGCGGAGCGGCTGGGCCCGTGAGCCATGGCCACTGAGCCTGCGCGTCCGGAGCCTGTGCTCCGCAACGGGAGAGGCCACAACAGTGAGAAGCCCGCCTACCGCAAACAAACAAACAACAAAAAAAAAAAACCAACAAAAAAAGACAAATATCAATATTGATGGTTGAATGAGCTGAATAAGTTAGATGACTCTCCTTTCAATTTAAGAAGTTTGCCAGTGTTTGGATACCTCTGAACAAAGAAAAAAATGGAAAGAAAATTTTTATTAAGCATAAAAAATAAATAAATAAATAAACTTCTGTTGGTTTTTCTCTTGTGAATCGTCTTTTGTCAATCCAATTTACAAGACCTCAGCCAGAGAACCCAGAACAGTAGCAGGAGAAATAATTCCTCCCTTGCAGCATCCACTTGATTAGGAGTATAAACAGCTTCACTTAAAAATAAAATTGTGAGGTCGTATCCCTGTTTAAGTTCTTCTATAACCTCCGCATCCCTTCTGATGTTTTGCTGACGTTTCCCAAGTCATATCATTTACCATCCCATCCACTCATTTATTCAAAAGTATTTATCAAATCGATTTGCTCTGACAGTACCTTCCCTAACAGATCCTAGCACAGTGAAGATGGGGTTACTAATACATATTAATGTCTATTTGCAAATGGTGGGACAAATTGGAAAGAAAGGAAGAGGAGTCTCATAAGAGTAAAGAACAAAGAGATGTGACTCACTGGGAAAGAAGAAGGGGAGGAACAGGTCAGATTCAGTTTACCTAAGGAAGTAAAATAAAAATTGCGTTCCGGGCTTCATTGTTCTGTACAACGTGGTAGCCATTAGCTACATGTGGCTACTGAGTACTTGAAATATAGCCTAGGTGATGGAAGAATTAGGTTTTTAAGTGTATTCAAATGCAATTAATTTAAACAGCCAGATATAGACAGTACAATTCTAGATATACTAAATGACTCCTCTGGTTCCATACATATGGTGCTCCCCTATTTCTTGGGGTTGCATACACCGTTGCTTTTTCCCCAAATATAAATTTGTGTGGTTAAAAATACAGTCCCGGAAACATCTGATGAAAAAAAAAGGAAGATAAAAATTATGATTTAAGATCACCCATGTTTTTCTATCTTACCATTTAAATAGAGGTGTCTCGGGCTTCCCTGGTGGCGCAGTGGTTAAGAATCCGCCTGCCAATGCAGGGGTCACGGGTTCAAGCCCTGATCCGGGAAGATCCCACATGCTGCGGGGCAACTAAGCCCGTGCGCTGCAACTCCTGAGCCTGCACTCTAGAGCCCGCACACCACAACTACTGAGCCCATGTGCCACAACTGCTGAAGCTTGTGTGCTAGAGTCCATGCTCCACAAGAAAAGCCACCAAAATGAGAAGCCCGTGCACCGCAACCAAGAGTAGCCCCCGCTCACCGCAACTAGAGAAAGCCCGTGCGCAGCAACAAAGACCCAGTGCAGCCAAAAATAAATAAATAGAGGTGTCTCAATCGCCATCTTAGAGTAGGATGGAGGGAAAGGAGGAAGGGAAGATAGAGAAGCAGAACAGGGAGAGAGAAAAATCAAAATCCTTTAAGTTATCTCGATGGTTTTACAGAACCTTGTTTCCCACTTTGAGTAAGAGACTTAATGATGTAGACTATCTAATTTATCTCTTGTCTGCATGTACCAATTTAACTTGAAAATGAAGAGGGTACAAAGGTTATGGGGCTCTAATTTTACTGATGAATTTCAAGCATCTCTCCAGTAAAAGCTATGAAGGTAGACTTTGCTGTTACACAGTTGTTCTAATGCTACCTTGAACCGGAGCTCTCCCTGTAAACGTTTTAGATTTTAATTACTCTTGTCTAGATGCATAATGATTTTTAAGGGTTTTACCTCTTTCCTCTTTGAGGTACAACCTATTGTCCAAATCAAAGCCTGAATAATGCTTTTTCAAAGCGTGAATAATGCTTTTTCAAAAACAGCAAAGTCTTTCTACAAGTTATAAAAACATTTGAAGAAGAAAACTATAAATAAAATAAAACTTAGCTCAGAGAGACTCTAATGTAAATTAAGTTGGGTATAATACTCTGATTTTCTCTTCCAGCTTTGTAAATCAGCAAATTTCATGGGTCCAAGAACTAGTATTAAATATATTTGTTTAAACAAGTGGTATTAGGCTGTTGTATGCACAGAAGTGCCAGCTGGTGTGTGTACGTGCGAGTATGTGTGTGCAAGGAATGGCGAGGAGAAGGCAACGCTAATAAAGCCTCATTCTATCTTTGCCTGAAATGACCTATTATATTAATTAGTTTATTTATTAACATATTAAGGATTGTTATATTAACTATTATTAGTCATCAGTTACTTATTTAATCAATTCATCATTAATTAATTAAGTTTTGCAGTAGATACGAAGTATGCAGGGGTGGTGAAGCTCAGAGTCTAGCATAGAAAAATAAACATCCATGTTTAGACTGAAATGGCATGCAGTCATTTAGAAGCACAGAGGATGGTCACTCGCAACAGACCAAGGAGTAAGAAGGCCATACACAGGGGTTGTACCTGAGGAAATAAAACTTGAAGTGAACCTCAGAAAGTTTTGGGAGGGTGGGTGTTTCTAAGCATAATAAACATGTTATATAAAAGCAGAGAGGAAAGAGATTTAGAGCATGGAAGCAGACCATTGTGGCTGGAGTATGGAAAATGAGGAGAAAAAAAAAAGGACAAGATGAATGTGGAGATAGAGGCAGAGACTAGATAATGAAAACCCTTGTAAGTAACTCTATAGGGCTTGGTGTTTATTGTGAAAGTCCTGTACTGTGTAGAAGATATCTTTATTTTTGCAACGTTAGCAGCATTTCTTTTTAAAAACCCTTCTTCATCCATCTCATGGAATGTTGGTAATACCACCAGCCATGAACCGTGAGAATTTCAGACACACATTTTGTGATCCCTTGGCCACCTGCCAGTGGAAGCCTCCAACTATTAGATACTGAGTTTGATTCAACTATTTGACTCCTACCAAGATGTTTAGTAACTTTGGGAAGTATAACTGTCAGATTTGCAAACAAATGGTATACATGTGGAAACAAAAGAATACAACTTTACAATGAGAGATAAAGACAACTTTTCTCAGAGCTGTATAGGAAGAAGCAAATAGTTCTGCCTGAGGGGAGTCACAGCCTTACCGATGAGATACCATTTATCTGGATCGTGATGGAGGGATCCTATCTATCTATCTATCCATCATCTACTCTTTTTTCAAAGTAGGGAGAGTAAGCCATTCCAAAGAAGCATCACACACAAAGGCATCAAGTCATAAAAGAGATCAGCATCTAGGGCTGTTACCCTCTAGCAAATGAGGATCCGACATGATTTTTTGTAAAAAGGAATGACATATATATCAATAGATTTATGTTTTCCAAAGGTAGCTCCTGTGGAAATATGGGAACTTACTGTAGTAAAGAGAAGCTGCTGATAAGGGATATGTTTTTGAGAGTAAAACTGAAAGATAAGAAGGTAGTAAACTACATTTTTTTAAAAACATCTTTATTGGAGTATAATTGCTTTACAATGTTGTGTTAGTTTCTGTTGTACAACAAAGTGAATCAGCTGTAAGTATACATATATCCCCATATCCCCTCCCTCCCACCCTCCCTATCCCACCCCTCTAGGTCGTCACAAAGCACCGAGCTGATCTCCCTGTGCTCTGCAGCAGCTTCCCACTAGCCATCCACTTCACATTTGGTAGTGTATATATGTCATTGCTACTCTCTCACTTCATCCCAGCTTCTCCTTCCCCCACTGTGCCCTCAAGTCCATTCTCTATATCTACGTCTTTATTCCTGCCCTGCCACTAGGTTCATCAGTACCATTTTTTTAGATTCCACATGTGTGCGTTAGCATACGGTATTTGTTTTTCTCTTTCCGACTTACTTCACTCTGTATGACAGACTCTAAGTCCATCCACCTCATTACAAATGACTCAATTCCATTTCTTTCGATGGCTGGGTAATATTCCATTGAAACTACTCATTTTTTAAACGTTTTCTTTGTCTCATAAAAATAATATGGGCTTACATTCAACAACACAGATGTTTATACCTCACTCAGAAATTCTATTAAGTTTAATGTCATAGCTTAATTCTTAGTCGACTAAAGCAGTGGCAGAGCTAGTGATGGAAATGGCCAAGTTATTGACATGTCTAAGTCTGTTGTCTTCAGGATCCATCCATTTCCAATATTTTAATCAGTTACTATGTATCAAGTATTTTCCTAAAGGCTGGGGATACAGATGTAATGAGTCATGACCTCTGTCCTAAATAATTTTATGATCTAAATGTCGCTTTTCTCGCAATATGGTCCATAGACAACCTACATCAGAATCACCTGAGGAGCTTGATAAAAACACACATTTCTGGATCCCAACCCAGACCATTCCCAGCCTGGAATCTACAGGTGCCTCAGGTAGGTCTAATGTGTGCTAATTTTGCGGATAATTGGTCTAATGTGATGAAAGATAGGATTGGGAATGTATCAAGGTTATTTCAAGCAGTACTTGGAGAAAATAGGTGGATGGTGATTCTATTCACTGAAATTGAGATTAGAGGAGACATGTCAGCATTGGGAGTAGAGAAAACATACTGAAGCATTCTCAAGTAGATGAAATCAAATAGGTATCTGTCACTTAGGGAAGTGGAAATAAATAGTTGGGAGTCATCAGCACAAAGATGGTCACTGAGATTGGTAATATTACTCAAGAAGAATGTTCTTGAGTAGAGTAAGATTTAATTTTTTTTTAAAGAATTAAAAAAAAAAAATCCTAAAGAAAAATCCTCCAAAGCAAGCAGAGAACAGAAAGTAATCAGTAGCAACTAAAAGAAGCAACAGAAGCATTTCAAATTACCTAAATTAACATTTGAAGAGGTGGTCTGTCTTTATCCCCGGTCAGATTACAAGACTCCCATGCTGGCATCAAGACCGGATTCTCCACCTTTGCCTATTCCATCATCTTCATTGGCTTTGTTATCCACCTTGATCCCTTCTGTAGGCCCAATTAAACCTTCAGCACCTACAGATCTCATGTTCTCTCAGGTCCAAAAGCTCTAGTGCAGAGAGGAGCTACTTTCTCTCAGTGAATAAAACAAGTTCTAGCCCTATCTCTCATTGATCCAAGTGTGTCACATGCCCCCCCCCCATCAACAAATCACTAGGATCAGGGAAGTATTGATAAAATATGCTGACTGTCTTAAGTCCCTCAGAACTCATCTATAGGAGCAGCGGTAGGGTTAACTCCTAACACAAACTACAGCCACCAAATCATATGACCTGAGATTCAGAAAGAAAATAGACCTGAAAGAAAACCTGTAATAGCCTTAGGAAGTAGGAATGAAGATTAACTAGTCAAACAGAACAAAAATGTCAACTTCATTGGGTATTAAAGTCATGCTCACAGCTCATCGTTCAAGGAATATAACTTCCTTGTCTTTTTGGAAACTAGTATATCACTTTCCTGCCTTGTCTCCCTGTTTGTCTCCCACTCACTAGTCTTCTTCAAAGATCAGTAGTTTGTCAATCTAATTTCCTACTTACTTCAGTACCCTGGGAAGTCATAAATCCTAACCGGGGTCCTTAAACTCATTTAAGACCTCTATTTTGGTGTCATAATGTATACACACATCTGACTGTGAGATGCATTAAATATAACTACTCATTTCCATAATCATTCAGAGTTTTGTACTGTACTAAATAAGACTCACTGAATTTTTTTTTTTTTAAACTGCTCTCTGGGCTTTGTCCATGGAAGAATGCTGTTTAAAGGGCAGCCTTAGATAATTCACATAGCTAAAGGTCATGAAGTTGGAAAAGGAAGAATGATAGAGTTGCTCATAAAAGAAGGCAAGTGATATGAAGTTGAGGTTATCTGAGTGTAAAGAAATCGAATAATGAATAGGAAGAGAGAGGAAGTTTGATTGAAAAAATATATACGTATACCTTAAATATTGGGATATTATAGAGTTATTAAAAAGTAAACATCATAAAGGAGGAAAATATATTTAAGTCATGGAAAATATTGGTTAGTAAAGTACTAAAATTGCAATAAAATTGCATGCATTATATATTTTATTCTTTATACTGTCCTTTATTTTCCAGACTTTCTAAGCACATATTACCTTGAGATTAAATCAAAAGAACATACACATCATCTGTTTGAGTGGCACTCTTCTTCACCTCTCCCATCAAAAAATTTTAATTTTATTGCTTACACTCAGATTTTTCTTCAAAAAATGCACAGGTTGAAGCCATATCTCAAGGATTCCTATCAGAGTTAACCCAGATAAAGTCATAAAGTGTACGACGGTCACTACATTATTTTCCAGGGTCAGTGATCCAGTAACTTCAACTATCCAGAAAATGTCTGTGAAGCTAGAAGGAAGGTATAATCAAAACATGTAGAAGTATGGGGAATGCTGTTATATGTAAGCAATACGTTTCAAAATTTTGTTGGGTGTGCAAAAAAATCATATAATTTGTCATTTTTCCCTGAAATAGTTTAAATAATTTTATGGCTTATCTTAAGTGACTAATTTTTTTAAAGACAGTAATCCAAAAATTCACATAGAAATCAATCCTAAACAAAAAGAAACAGTGTTCTCATTAACGTCCATAATATGCTTAATCTGGAGGTCGACTGAAGTAATTTCTGGATTGATACCTCTTCCTTTCCTTTCTGTTCCTTGCTCAAACCCTCCTCTTATGCACTTCAACTCATTTGCCAGTTTTCAGCTAAACTGATATTTCTCACCCTTTTTTTTTTTATTATCAATCCCCAGGAATATTTTTAGACATATTTTTCCTGATTGTTCTCCATGAAATTTTAATACCACAGGTATTTATATATACTATATATCTGTTCTTTCACTGTTTGTGTATTTGTGCTTTATATATAACAAAAGGAAGATTGTTTTCTGCCCCAAAGAATCAATTTTCACACCCTTAGAGGTGACATCACCCCCACTGAGAATGCACGTACTACAGAGCTTCACAAAGGAAGAGCTATTGGTGTTTAGGGACATGCAATTCTTTGTTATACAGAAGTGACTCCCAAATTGCAGAACCCTTAGCTTACGTGGATCCTGCCCAACAAATATCAGTGATATCTCTAGTAACTGGGGTAACAAAAAATGCTTCCTAAGAGAAGAGATAATGTCCTTCTAGAAGAATTCCCAATAGTGTATGTAGATACTCCTCATCCAAGAAGCAGAGCTTTACCCCTCCTTTGCTGACCTTGGACTAGATTTATGATTGGCTTCCAATGAACTGAGTAGGGAAAGAAAAATAATAGCAACTTTGTAGAGGAGGAAACTGGCATACACCATGTTAACATGGGATAAAGTTTACCATCCCCAGTGATGTCATGTAGATATCATGTACCCCTGATATGATGTAAGTGCACTTTGTGATATTCTTTTATAAAAGGCATAACTCTGATCTAATCATGAGGAAAACATTAGACAAATACAAATCAGTGAGCATTCTATAAAATGTCAGATTGGGCAGTACTCCTAAAACTGTCAAGATCACAAATAACAAAGAAAAGATGAATAATTTCAGAGACCAGAGGACACTAAAGAGACATGACCATTTAAGGCAAGTAATACACTAATTTAAATCCTGGAACGCACACACAAAAGGACATAAATGGAAAATTTGGTAACAGCCAAATGAAGTTGGGAACATAGTTAATACATGTTTGTATTAACTAATGTTTGCTTTGACAAACGTACTGTGATAAGATACTGACAAAATAGGAAATTAAATGAGAGGTATATGGAACTCTCTGTATTAACCCTACAAGTATTCTGTACATCTAAAATTACTCCAAAATAAAAAGGTTTATTTTTAAAATGTCCCCTGTCCCCACACATGCTTCCAAACACTCCCTCTGATCAATAGTACCCTGAATGGAGAAAACTATTAGACTAACCTTTTAAAAATGCACATCCAGGGCTTCCCTGGTGGCGCAGTGGTTGAAAATCTGCCTGCTAATGCGGGGGACACGGGTTCGAGCCCTGGTCTGGGAGGATCCCACATGCCGCGGAGCAACTGGGCCCGTGAACCACAACTACTGAGCCTGCGCATCTGGAGCCTGTGCTCCGCGACAAGAGGTCGCGACAGTGAGAGGCCCGCGCACCGCCATGAAGAGTGGCCCCCGCTCGCCACAATTAGAGAAAGCCCTCGCACAGAAACGAAGACCCAACACAGCCAAAATAAATAAATTAATTAATAAACGCCTACCCCCAACATTAAAAAAAAAAAAAGCACATCCAATCATGTCACTTTCTGGCAAATTCTTAAGTGAGTACCTCCCCTTATTTATCACACAAGATCCTCACCGCATCTCTTCTGATGACCTTTTCAAACTCATCTCTCTCTACTCTACCTCAGGTGCCCTTCACTTCCTTCACTACTCCTGGCTTTTCACATTTCCCTAAATGCATCTGTTGTTTCATCCTTCACACTACCTAATATCAAGATAGTAGACATGATTTAGAAATAGATTACAATGAAGATTTGTCTGAGTTTAAGAAAGATTAAACGGACCAAGGAGAATAGTTGTTTGTGTTCGTTTTAGTTATTCCCTGCTACCTACAATAGTCATCCTGTCTCACAGAATCTTTTTTTTTTTTTTTTTTTTTTGCGCTTCACGGGCCTCTCACTGTTGTGGTCTCTCCCATTGCGGAGCACAGGCTCTGGACACGCAGGCTCAGTGGCCATGGCCCACAGACCCAGCCGCTCCATGGCATGTGGGATCTTCCTGGACCGGGACATGAATCCGTGTCCCCTGCATCGGCAGGCGGACCCTCAACCACTGCGCCACCAAGGAAGCCCTGACAGAATCTTTTGATCAAAGATCTAGTCACGTAGATTATTGCCTGATTGAAAAATGGCCTGTGGTGCCCCAGGAATGAACCGGAGGCGAAGCAGCCCATAGTATGTACAATATCAGGCCTCACAATTCTATAGCTTGGATACACTCATAGCACAGCTTTGACAGATGGCTCTCAGAAATGATACACTTAATTTAAGTATTTGATTATTGTGATAATGAGAGGATGATAATGATTAACACAGGTTTAACCTCTCAGGCAAGGGCAACAAAAGCAAAACCAAGCAAATGGGACCACATCAATTTAAAAAGTTGTTGTGCAACAAAGGAAACCATCAACAAAACAAAAAGGCAACCCAATGAATGGGAGAAGATATTTGCAAATAATATGACTGATAAGGGGTTAATCTAGAGAATATTGAATAGAGTAAACCTGATATTTTAATATAAGTTGGTTAACTGAACATAGTATGTCTCTTTCCTTCTCTCTCCCTCTCTCTGTCTCTCTCTCCCTCCATAAAATACTGGATGTAAATTTGAAGAAGTTACTTGTGTTGTTCCATGGTTAACTTGTTAGTCTGTGCAGAGAACTGTTTTGAAGATTTAAGAAAAAAATCATGCTAAACAACTTAGCACAGTGCATGGAACATCTTATTATCTAAACAGAGGGTTGCTATTGTTGTTAACATTATTTCGTCATCATCATTATCAATGACAGCAGCAGCAGCAGCCTCTATATACAAGAGAACATACCCAAGTAGTCAATTGTAGGAACAGGAATGTCTTTATTCATTGACATTTATTAAGGGCCTACAACAAACCAGTCCCGTCTTCTCTGAAAAATGTTGGGGAGGCAAGTATGGTTGGGGCAAAGAAGTTAGTCAATTATACTTGACTAATGAAAGACAATAAGAACCCAGATACAGTGGGGCTCATACCTAGAGATGCTGAAGTTCTCACAATTCTTTAAAAAACAAATACAAATATCATACCATTTAGCATTTGGACTTCATCATTTTCATATAGTATGATCACATCTAGATAGAGGATTTGCCATTCTCAGTGAGTCAGCAGACTACCCTTCTCTCCAAGTTCAGGTGCCTGCCTGCACTTAATTCTTCATCCAACATAAGAACCACCCAGATATGTTTTCTGAACATTCAAACAATGTTTAGAATAAAATGGGTTTGAGGAGAAGCATAGGAGTTACTTAAATTCTAGTAAATTCTAAGAACTCTTTACATGGATAGTGTTTATCATATTATTTACTCATGGTAACACTTAGAGGTAGAAATGAGTATCCTTATTTTACAGATTAAAAAATTCAGAAGTCAGAGAGGTTCAGAATCTTGCCCAAGGACACACAGCTAACAGGCAAAGGAATGAAACTACAGTTTGTGTAACTCATACTCTGACTTCCACTCTAGCATCGCCTCCCGAACTCATAAGAGATGCCATGATTTTGATCCATTGTGCAGAATTATTGAGTCATGTAGGTGGTTAAGTATTTAAACCTTTGAGCAAAGTTCACCTGATGCATCATAATTAGCAACAGAGATTAGCTAATCAAAGTACTAATGATAATCTAATTGGTGTAGTGTTTTACTGCTTACAAAGCTCATTCATGTGATTGTATAATTTTTTGTAAAATGGATGACATGTGGTAGAGATTTCCCCCCTAACTTTACAGGTGAAGAATTTAAGGCTCATAAATTTATTGACTTTCCCCCAAATCATTAAACCTATAAAGAAGTAAAGTTGGGAAATGAATGAATTCTAACTCAATATCTTACGTTCTCTAAATACAGTATATGCCACTATCCAACAGGTCAAGATGATCAAAAGCAGAGTTCTTAGGAGTCCTTCCCCTATTCAGAAATGGTTTGCGGTACATTCTTTAGTGAGTAATTACCCTTTCACCTGCAATCTTAGATCCTGCTTTTGATTCTGGTCTCTTCTCCATGGAAAGCATTTTTGAAAGGCTATTGCACCGCCCTGTGAACACAGATTTGGGTTTGACTGTTTTCTTACCATGTACAACCTGGAAACCTGGCTGAGACTCCGTGCTCCCAATGCAGGGGGCCTGGGTTCAATCCCTGCTCAGGGAACTAGATCCCACGTGCATGCCGCAACTAAAAATCCTGCATGCCGCAATGAAGATCCCACATGCAGCAACGAAGATCCTGCATGCCACAACTAGGACCTGGTGCAGCCAAATAAATAACTAAATAAATACTAAAAAAATAAAAGATAAGTGTAAATAGTCTCTCACTGGTAATCAAGGAAATGCAAATTAAAATCATAATGAAGATGTTTTTGTTTAGAGTTGGTCAACTCAACACATGCATGAAGTTTCTCTTCCTCAAAGACTCGTATAATATAAATAAAGGGACAACGACAACCAAAGGCAAGCAACTGGTTTACTAGTTGGGAGGGAGTGATTAAGTGAAAGATTACATGTTGAATTCTAAGAGCTTCTCCCCAGCCTTTCCCTAATAGCTTTTGGGACACTGGCAAAAAGACTTCTTCTGCCACATTGGAGACTATAAATACCTTGTCCGAGGAATCTAACCAGTTCCAGTGAAAAATCTAAAACTACTAGTGTCTGAAGTTACACAGTGAAATGGATCAACCAGATCACCCTACAGTGTGGCTCACATTAAACAAGCCCTTCCCAGAGCTTCCCATCAGCTTTTCACTGCTCTAGTCCTCATATCAGGAAAATAGCCAACAATCATCAGACTTGTGAAAATTTTCTAACGTGAGTATCACAAGCCAAAACAAGTAAAACAAATAAAGATAGATAGGACAGAGGGTAAAAAATGACAAAAGCTACTTGGAGGAAATAAACTATAGAAGGGGAAGAAAACGTAAAAACAACTATTAATGTCTTCAGGGAGAGAGAGAGGAAGAGATGCACAGGCTTACAGGATGGTGGTCTCCTCTGTAGTGGGCAAATAGAGGGACATCAAAGGAGCTGATAATGTTCAGTTTCTGAAGATAGAGGCCAAAACCATCATGAGGTATAGATTCTCTTTGCAATCACACTACGTGGCCAACAGAACAGCAATAATTGCTAGAGACAGAAGATAAATGAAGGGCACTTTTCATCAGCAAGATATTTTAGAGCTGGAGGGACTTCCCTGGTGGCTCAGTGGTGAAGAATCTGCCTGCCACC
This sequence comes from Delphinus delphis, assembly GCF_949987515.2. NCBI lineage: Eukaryota > Metazoa > Chordata > Mammalia > Artiodactyla > Delphinidae > Delphinus > Delphinus delphis. Next base: position 34,276,521 of record NC_082702.1, on the reverse strand, counting down.
TCACTACAAATATCTCAATTTCATTTCTTCTTATGGCTGAGTAATATTCCATTGTGTATATGTGCCACATCTTTATCCATTCATCCGATGATGGACACTTAGGTTGCTTCCATGTCCTGGCTATTGCAAATAGTGCTGCAATGAACATTTTGGTACATGACTCTTTTTGAATTATGGTTTTCTCAGGGTATATGCCCAGTAGTGGGATTGCTGGGTCGTATCATACAGAGTGAAGTAAGCCAGAAAGAGAAAAACAAATACCGTATGCTAACACATATATATGGAATCTAAGAACAAAAAAAAAGGTCATGAAGAACCTAGGGGTAAGATGGGAATAAAGACACAGACCTACTAGAGAATGGACTTGAGGATATGGGGAGGGGGATGGGTGAGCTGGGACAAAGTGAGAGAGTGGCGTGGACATATATACACTATCAAACGTAAAATAGATAGCTAGTGGGAAAGCAACCGCATAGCACAGGGAGATCAGCTCGGTGCTTTGTGACCACCTAGAGGGGTGGGATAGGGAGGGTGGGAGGGAGGGAGACGCAAGAGGGAAGAGATATGGGAACATATGTATATGTATAACTGATTCACTTTGTTATAAAGCAGAAACAAACACACTATTGTAAAGCAATTATACTCCAATAAAGATGTTAAAAAAAAAAAAGTATCTGCCTGCCAATGCAGGGGGCATGGGTTCGAGCCCTGGTCGGGGAAGATCCCACATGCCGCGGAGCAACTAAGCCTGTGCACCATAACTACTGAGCCTGCTCTCTAGAGCCCACAAGCCACAACTACTGAGCATGTGTGCCACAGCTACTGAAGCCTGCGCACCTCGAGGCTGTGCTCTGCAACAAGAGAAGCCACTGCAGTGAGAAGCCCCTGCAGAGCAACAAAGAGTAGCCCCCGCTCGCCGCAACTAGAGAAAAGTGCACAAGCAGCAACGAAGACCCAACGCAGCCAAAAATTAATTAATTTTTTAAAAAGATATGTTAGAGCTGGAAAGAAACATGCACACATACATACACACAATTCCCTAGAGTTTATAAGTGCAGAGAAAATAAAAAGTGAGGTGAGATCAGAGAGCAGTGACTAGTATGCTATATACAATTTTTTTAATGCTTATGGTAAAAGGAGTGAAGGATCTGTAATCAAATGCTTGCTCTGCCAGTTAATACTTGGGTGAAATTGGGCAAACTAAATTTTCCAAGACTTAGTTTCTTCATCTATGAAACAGAATAATAAAATACATTCTATGGGATTACTGTGAGTATTCAAGATAATGTACACACAAAGTTTGTAGCAAAGTGGTTGATCCAAAGTAGAAATTAAATCAACATCAGTTATTATTACAGTAAAATATATGGAGTTCTCATTACACAGTGATGGGTAAGCCACTCTCATCAAATATTTTCTCTCATTTTTCTTACTTTGTTAATTAAATAACCTCCCCAGTTATCTACCTATATCTATTATCAGTCAATAGATATGTATGTGTATGTGTGTGTATATATACATAGATATATTTACATATATCTACTGATTGATATATATCTACATATATGTGTGTGTGTGTATACTGATCCACTGATCAATCAATAGATTTATATACAAGTCTGTATGGACCCCACCTTACTGTGGAAGTCAAGCTCCTGTTTCCCAGAAAGAAAATAAACAGGCAACAGCTCCTCATGTAGAGTTCTGGCTTTTTAATTCTTGATTCTAATTCTAAATGTTAATATCTTACAATCAGCTTAAAGTCTTGCTTTGATTTTGTTTTTTATCTAATATTTGCTAAATGGCCCTCATTTTGTTCTCCTGTTTTAGGATGATTAAGATGTTCTATGGATGATCTGAAGACCTAATAACTGATTGTGTGGGAAGGAAGGATATCGAAAGGAAGAGAAAGAGGAGCCGGATTATACAAACGAAAACATTCCAAGAGCAAAGACGGCTCTGCCGTGCCAGATTAAAACATGTCTTGCAAACATTCACTTCCGCTTGAAGTTGCCAGGGAAAATGTGCCTGCGTTTTGTATCCCTCTAATGGACCCAGATTACCCTTTGAAATCAGAACGATCTGTGGTTACGCGCGTCCTGGTTTCCAGCAGGTGCCGTGTCTTTTTTTCTTCATTCGGGGGTCAGATACCTGAAGCTGGTGGCAAAGTCATAAACTACAAAGCTAAATGAAAAGGCATTTGGGTGATAATTTAATTCACACTTAATTGTGCCTAGAGCAATTAGGCCTGATGACAACCACTTTTTCAAAGAGTACAATTTGGATCCATTCTATGTCATCCCAGGAGCTCCAGACAAGCTCATACGTGAACTGGATCAAGAGATCACCAAACTCTCTTTAAGCATTGGACGTCGAGACTTTTTGTTTTTATTATTATTATTATTTAATGGAAGCCTTTCGAGGCACTGAATTCCTTTGAATCTTTGTAAATGAGGACCCTATATCCACCCAGATAGCATTAACTTCTCTCAGTCAAGGCTGCTGTAGAAATGATAATATACATAGTGACGGCAAACACTTACATTACACAAGGAACAGCGTGAAAGCTTCACGTTGACGAGTACATCTAATGCTCACAAACCCGTGAAGAAAGTATTAAGCTGTTTACCATAAAGATAGGAAAAGTGAGGCCTAGAGAGGAGAAAAGAAGTGACTTGCCCAGTTCCACAAAGGCAGTGTGACTGAGGGTACTGTGAGTTCATCAAAAGCCATTTTCTTCATTTATGAGGTACTAACCTACACTTTCCAACTTTTCCTTCAATTAAGCATGGCAACGTAATTAACTTCTGGCCAATAGAATATGAGCAGAAATAGCATGCTTCCAGGTGAATATGTTTAAGAAGTGGTGGTCTGCCACATGGGGCCTTTCCGAATCCGGGGGTGAATCGAGAACACACCAAGGCCGTTTGAAAATGGTGGAGCCACAAAAGAGTAAGAGCCTGGGTCGTGAACCGACTAAAGAGTGTGCAACCTACAAGCTCCCTTAGCCACCCATTACACTTTATTTAAGCAAGAAATCAACCTTTAGAATGTCAGTGGCTTAATACGATAAGATTTATTGGTTACTAGCTGCAATATTTACGTAAATGCTAGCTGCCTTTAGGGGCATAAACTGAGTGTTGAACTCGGATTTCGTGACTTTTAGAGAACAAGATATTAAACATTATGATGTACCACTCTAAGCCTGATGAATAAATCCTCCTCACTAGAATTCTGAACACTTGCCTGGGGAAATCAATCAGTAATTTACCCTGACTGTATATCCACTAATATATATATATATACTATTTGAAAAATCATAATATAATATTTTCAAAGTAAGGGAAAAGGGAAGTTATCTTTGTGGAGCCCTTGTTTTGAGCCCTGGGTACTTTGAGATTAATGACTCAAACAACCTGACAAATCTGGTAAGTTCTATGAACACTTATATCCCCCAAATGCATATAAATATAATATTTTGCATAAAATTCTAGGGTCCATAGGAATGGATTTAGGACTCCTGACACATGTGTTCTCATATAATTCATGCAGAAGGTTTGCCTGGTAGCAGTTTTATTATCCTCATTTTACAGATGACAAAACATAAGATACAAGCGCTAAGTGACTTGCCTAAGCTCAGACATTTGGTAGATGGCAGAACTAGGATTTAAATTCAAGACAGTTTTACTCCACGGTTCATGTCCTTTCGACTGCTTTATGATTGCTCAGTCCCTGTGGTGCAATGAAACATCACCCAGTTTCTCACAACTACCTTAAAACCACTGTTTTAAACATAAAAATTTGGAAGATATGCCAGCCTTTACAATTCCAAGTATTTATTATTCATGCACTTGTGCAGTCACTGTGTGTGTGAGAGAGACTAACAGAAATATTGTGACTGAGAAATGAAGAGAGATATATAGAAAGATTGAGAAAGATACTATCTTCATAAATTTTCATATAAGGCATTACCTTTAAATGATATTTATCTTCATCCACAAATCTTATAGAAAGCTACTGGTAAACCTCACATGAAACAGCCTCATGTGCTTATTCCCAAAGTTCACCTACCCTCCAGACATAGGAGCAGCTTGGAGTTACAGAAAAGCACGCAGCTCTCTTTGGTGTTTTGTAACTTGGACTGAGAAGTTTCTCCTGTCCCAAATTATTTTTCCTCTTTGCCTTGATATATCCCACCCATCTTACTTAACACATACTCTGGCCAATGACCAGTCTCTTCCCCTAAATCAAAACAAAATGAATGAAACAAACCTAAGGAACCTACCATTGTCTCGTTTGGGTAGGAATAAGAACAGTGTGAAGGGCTGACATTATAATATTCCTCCCTAACCTGCAGTTTCACTTTCCATGGTTTCAGTTACCTACAGTCAACCAGGACCCCAAAATATTAAGTGGAAAATTCCAGAAATAAACAATTAATATGTTTTAAATTGTGCACTGTCCTTCTGAGTAACATGATGAAATTTCATACTGTCCAACTCTATCCTGCCTGGGAGATGAATCATCCCTCTGGCCAGAGTGCTCTCACTGTATATGTTTCTGCTCATTAGTACAGGAGTAAATATAGTACGTATATAGAAATACCTCATTTTATTGCATTTCACTTTGTTGCACCTCACAGGTCTTGCATTTTCTAAAAATTGAAGGTCTGTGGCAACCTTGCATTGTCAGATTATAGCTAACATTTTTTACCAATTAAGTATTTTTTAATTAAGGTATATCCACTATTTTTTTAGACATAAAGTTATTGCACACTTAATAGACCACAGTATAGCATAAACATAAATTTTATAGTCACAAAACCTTCATGTGACTCACCTTTTTGTGATATTTACTTTACTGTGGTGATCTGGAACTGAAACCACAATCTTCGACGTCTGCCTGCATAAAGTTTGGTACTATCCATGGTTTCAGGCATTCACTGGGGGTCTTGAAACATATCCCTCTGGATAAGGGGTTCTGTTATATAGTCTGTATCACCAGGGTGTGGTAGATAATTGCACATCTCTTAATAGCAATTATTTATCTGGGGGTTGTTAGGCTTACTGTCCCTTTCCCCCAATAGACTAATTCTCCAGGAAGACAGCGACTATCATCTCTTTTATTCTCTATTTCATTCCCCAAACCAGCACAGCTCCTAATAAGAGTAGGTACATCATATTTGTTGAAAGACTAAAATGTGATAGCTTTAGTGCAATTCAAGGATTTGGGGAAATCTCTAATGATAAAAGATAGAGAAAATTCTCTAGTTTGCATCATTCCTGAATGGCTTCAGCACACCTCACAATTGTGTTTCTAAGAATCTGACTAATGAAATGAGTCTGGTGGGGCGCAGGACGCGCAGGCTCAGCGGCCATGGCTCACGGGCCCAGCCACTCCACGGTATGTGGGATCTTCCCGGATTGGGGCACGAACCCGTGTCCCCTGCATCGGCAGACGGACTCTCAACCACTGCGGCACCAGGGAAGCCCCAAACTAACATTCTAAATTGCTTTTTCTTCCTCCTCAGGAGCAGCTGGGCTGGGAACTTGCAGAAGGGCAGATGGTGTTGCTCTGCCGCACTCTGGAAGCGCCTGTCTCAGTTCCACACCAAGAACATCTGCTTCTCTCAACTCCTTATCACAGCACTCCCTCCCCAGCCAGGAGACCAGCACGAAAGGCTCTGGCCTCCACAGAGCAGGGACATATTTTCTGCTAATTCAGAGAGAGATCACGAAGAGCTGACAGAAAATTGATTAGTTAGAACTCAGTGGTGTACACGCCCCAGGGAAAAGTACCGATGGCAAACTGTTGCTGGACCAGCAATGCACCTTTATTTCCACATCTGAATTTTTTTTTTAAAGATTGAGAAGAACAGCCTGAGTCATTGTCTCAGTGTCTTCATTATAGCCTGTATCACAGATACCTAGCAGAAAGTACAGAATCTTTGATTTGGGAAGACCTGGCTTTCTTTGATTCAAGGCTTCTTCATTTACTGACACTCTTACCTAAGATTCTCTAATATTTCATATCTCAGAGGCAGTTTCCTTGCTTATAAAATGGCAGTAAGGGGGCTTCCCTGGTGGCACAGTGGTTGAGAGTCCGCCTGCCGATGCAGGGGACGCGGATTCGTGCCCCGGTCCGGGAAGATCCCACATGCCGCGGAGCAGCTGGGCCCGTGGGCCACGGCCGCTGAGCCTGCGCGTCCGGAGCCTGTGCTCCGCAACGGGAGAGGCCACAACAACAGTGAGAGGCCCGCGTACCGCAAAAAAAAAAAAAAAAAAAAAAAAAAAAAAAGTAAGTAGATCTGTACCATGCACTGCTATGAAGATTCATCTTTTTCTTTTCGCCTCATTATTCCACTAGAGACATTATTCTTGTTGTGCACACATCTCAAAATGTTCACAGACCACCTGCATCAGAATCCCTCACTGCCCTGGTGATTCTAATGCATGCTCAAGATTGTTATAAACTATTCGATTAAATAAAAATCCAGATTGCACTGGCTTGGTCACAGACAAAATGTGCTTCCGAATCTGGGAGTTAGGCTCCTTAAAAACCTCATGTAGAGTTATTTAGGATCAAGAAATTTAGGACCTTATCTATATAAAACAATTAGCATAGCAAAATATATGCTTGAGTAAAGCAGCCCACATAAAAGCCTTTACAGATTTTTTTTGATATGATCATAAAATCACTTAATATGGACAGCACACACTAACTGTAACATTAACAACAATATTATACTCCTCTTGAGGCATCCTGATGGTGGTTTTCTTGATATCTATTTGCCATTAGTTGTTTTATATACACTTAGGGATATCCCTTTTCTACATTTTTCTATAAAACATGGGTAAGTTCATCTGGCTTTGTGGCAAATCATCAGTGCATGATGTGATGCCTCTTTGTGATGTTTAATATGCTTATCATTTTAAAATAAGATGGGAGACTGGGGAAATTTAATCAGCGTTAACTAACAATTATATATATTCAATCTAACATTCACATAGGTTCAGAAAGGATAAAGAATTTATAGTTTAACTATCATGGCCCAGTAGCTTACAGATGAGAGAGATCACCATCCCAGCATCAGGCCAAATCCAAGATCTATACGTACAGAACTAGTTGACAAGCAGTGTGTTGCTAACCAATACCTTTATACCAGGTCAGCAGGATTGGAAAAATCAGTCTAGGGACTGAAGCTTGGTCTAGAATAAGGAAACAATGCCGGAGGAGGAGGAGAGAAAGGGAGAAAGAGAAAAAGCAGAAGCAACTTATCATTTACTGACTTCTTAGCATCTTACTTACATTACTTCAAGCTTAGGGAAGAGGTACTATTAGCAATTTCCTTTTACAGGAGGGAACATGGATCTTAAATTACATCACGTATTAGCTAGATTAAGAAGAAGAGCCATTATTAAAATCTGATTTTTGTTTTGTTTTTGTTTTCAGTTCCAAAGTAAACCCATCTTACTGTAGTAAGCCACAAACCCTTCTCAATTTTAACAGATGTAGAGAAAAAAAGCATCTCTTCAAAGAATAAGGCAAATACACTTATAAAACCAAACAAAATATTAAAGTGCAAATTTTTCAGATTAAACAGCTAACAGTGACTCTATACATTTACCCAAGGGGGAAAATGGCTGGCTACATGTGGAAATTAAAAGATCCCTTTACACAGATATACCATAACAAAAGACGAGAAACTAGAGTTATTTAGGGAACACTGGTGTTTTAAGGAAAAAAAATTATAATTTGTAGTTTTGAAATAATGAATGTTAGAAGTTGAACAAATATAAGTGGAAACACAAATAATGTTAATTTGCAGACATGATACCTTCTGTATTTCATCAACTCAGACTGAACATTTATTTTACATTTTAATATTTTTGAAATCAAAATGAGTAATATATTAGATGGCTCCATACAGTCACTCTCAACAGGGTGAAAACTGTCTGATTCCAAGGTTAAGAATTTTTTTCCCCACCGTACCCTTAGTTTCTTGGTTGCAACGCCTGAGGGCATAATTGAATAATGGCAACCCCTATATATTTCAATATACAAACCAAAAATATCAAACCAGTTGAGAAAAGGACATGAATCTGAGTTGTCTGACAACATTCCATCGTTATTCTTTGGTAAGATCAAGAAAGAGCCAGCAAAAAAACCCTGAGATAGATGTTACAGAAAATACTGGAGTAATAAGCTTAAAGACCTGCTCCCTTCAGCAAAGCAACCATTACATTGACAAATACTGATAGAATCAATGTTTCTGGAAACTCTGGAATCTAAGCAAAAAACTTAGAGCAACCAGGGGTGTGTTTAATGAAGAAAGAGATTGCTAAATTTTGGTTAAAAAGTGATGTGGTTATTTTGCTTCCTTGCCTCTTATCCCCCATTCCCCAACTCAACAGTGGTCATAGAAACAGTAGATTGCATTCTTGATTCAGTTTGCTGGTGCCAGAAGGTGAAATACGAACCGTGTTATCAAAATATTGTGCCTAGGTATTGTGACTTGTCTGGTGATTACCTAAGGGACCAGCATAGAAGCTTGCCTTTGCTTTGCCCTCCTTTGGTGGAAGCAGCTTCTCAGACTGATGTCTATCAAAATGTTTAAAGACACATATCACTTATAACTGCCTGGGGCAAAGAAAAACATATGGGCGGGTGGCATGGAAGGCAAGAAACAGATAGACTGAAAATCCTGGGAAGGAGAAGGCTGAGGAGGAAAATACTTGGGAAAAAGGGGGCCTTTTATGGATACTGAGTATGGGATGGTCAGAGCCAGGCATGTGCTCAGAAAAGAGGTGAGAGGACCCTAAGCTTGACTTCTGGTGGATCTCTGAGGTCCGTGCAAGCAGGAGGTAAATATTAAGTCAGAGTCATAGGTATCTAGAATAAGCATTTCACAAGTGCCCCAGCTCAGAGCTAATCTGCAAGGACCAACAGACTATTTTCTTTTTTTCTTGGCTCCCAGTTTAAGGAAATCTCTGTCAAGTCACTGGGGACCGCTGAAATAATAGAACAGAGACTTTGGTGGTCTCACATGACAAGGAATAAAGCATTTGCAAAAATAAAAAAAAAGTTTGGAGAAGTTACTGAACAAATGGATGGCTAAAACCATAACAACAGAAAAATCTGGGGAAGACAGGAGGAGAATTCGATTTCCAGATTTACCACACAATAATATTTAAAATTTCCAGTTTTCAACCAAAATTATAAAGGACACAACGAAAAAGGAAAGGACGGCCCAGTCACAGGGGAAAAGAAAAGAATGGACAGAAACTAACTCTGAGGAAGCCCAGACATTGGACTTACTAGAGAAATAGTTAAATCAAAGGTCTTAAATATGCTCAAAGAGCTAATGAAAACCATGAGAAAAGAACTAAAGGAAACCACGAGAAAAATATATAAACACACAGAGACTAAAAAGAGATAGGTATTGTAAAAAAGAACAAAATAAAAATTCTGAAGATGAAAAGTCAAAAGCTGAAATGAAAAATTCACTAGGGTGATTCAATAGCAATTTTAGCAGCAGAAGAACGAACCAGCAAACTTGAAGACAGAACAATTAATATCCAGTCTGAGAAGCAAGAAGAAAGAAAAAATGTAGAAAAATGAACAGAGACTTGGGTAACTGTCAGGCACTATCAAGTGTAACAATGTATGCATTATGGGAGTTCCAGAAGAAGAAGAGAGAGAAAAAGGGACAGAAAGAATATTTAAAGAAATAATGGGTGAAAATTTCACAATTTGATGAAATACATGAATCTATACATTTGAGAAGCTCAATGGACAACAGGTAGGATAAATTCAAAGGAGCTACACCAAGACACATTACAATCAAACTCCTGAGAGCCAAAGACAAAATCCTGAAAGTAACAAGAGAGAGCCAACTCCTCACATAAAATGGATCCTAATTAAGATTAATAGCCAATTTCTAATCAAAAAACTTGGAAGCCAGAAGGCATTGGGAAGACAAATTGAAAGTCCTGAAAAAAATAATCAAGCAAAAATTCTATAACTGACAAAACTGACCTTCAAAAATGGGGAAGTAAAGACATTACCAGATAAACAAAACCTGAGATAGGTCTTCAATAGTAGTCCTTCCCTACAAGTAATGTTAAAAGGTGTCCTTCAGGCAAAAATGGAAGGCCAACAGACAGTAACTAGACTAGAAGCCACATGAAGAAATAAAAAAACTCCAGTAAAAGTGAGTATATAGGAAAATATAAAAGCCACTATTACTTTGGGAAGTGGGGAGGTTGTAACTCCTCTTTTTGTTTCTCGTATGACTTTAAAACCAAATGCACAAAACAATAACTATAAAATATTTTAATGTACACACAATGTATAAAAATATAATTTGTGACATACTAATATAAAGTGGGAGCACAGCTGTACAGGAGAGATTTTGTATTCTATTGAAGCTAAATTGATATCAATTCAGACTAAACAGCTATAAATTCAGGATGTTATTTTAATCCCATGGTAACAAAAAGAAAATAACTAAGAGACAGAAAAAGATATGAGGAGGGAATCAAAATAATATGTTATGAAAGAGTTTTAAAAAGAAAACAATATTGAATTAAGGAATGAAAACTGACATAAGACATAGAAATCAAAGAGCAAAGTGGCAGGAGAAACTCCTTCTTCATTAGAAACCAGTATAAATGCAAATGGAGGGACTTCCCTGGTGGTCCAGTGGTAAAGAATCCATCTTCCAATGCAGGGGGCATGGGTTCGATCCCTGGTTAGGGAACTAAGATCCCACATGCCACAGGGCAACTAAGCCCACATGCCACAACTACAGAGCTCACGTGCCTCAACTAGAGAGCCCGTGTGCCACAAACTACAGAGCCCACACCCTCTAGAGCCTGTGTGCCACAAATTACAAAGCCCACGTACTCTAGAGCCCATGTGCCACAACTAAAGAAGAGAAAACCCACACGCCACAACTAGAGAGAAGCCCGTGCGCCACAACTAGAGAGAAGCCCATGTGCCGCAACTAGACAGAAGCCCATGCACCTTGACAAAGAGCCTGCATGCTGCAACTAAGACCCAATGCAGCCAAAAACAGTTTAAAAAGATGCAAATGGGGGCTTCCCTGTTGGCACAGTGGTAGAGAGTCTTCCTGCCAATGCAGGGGATACGGGTTTGAGCCCTGGTCTGGGAAGATCCCACATGCCGCGAAGCAACAGGGCCCGTGAGCCATGACTACTGAGCCTGCACATCTGGAGCCCGTGCTCCGCAACAAGGGAGGCCGCGATAGCGATAGGCCCGCGCACTGCGATGAAGAGTGGCCCCCGCTTGCCACAACTAGAGAAAGCCCTCGTACAGAAACGAAGACCCAACACAGCCAAAGATAAATAAATTAATTTAAAAAAATGCAAATGGCTTACGATTTACACAACACAGAATGGATAAAAAAAATACTATACAACAATATGTTGTCTTCAAGAGACTCATTAAAAAAAAAAAAAAGAGACTCATATCCAAGGACACAAATAGGTTGATAGTGAAAGGATGAAATAGGATATTTTATACAAATAGTAACCAGAAGAGAAGTGGAATGGCTATACTAATAAACAAAATAGAATTATAGTAAAAAAAAAAAAAAAATGGTTAAAGAGACAAAGAGTCACTATATATTGATAAAAGTGTCTATTCATCAACAAAACAAAACAATTATAAACATATTTAAAACAAATTAAAAAGCCCAAAATATATATAAAGGAAACAGTGACAAAATTAAAGAGAGAAAGAGGTCTACAGTAATAGTTGGAGACTTCGGTAATCCACTTTCAGTAATGATTAGAATATCCACCCAGCAGGTCAATAAGGAAGTAGAGGACTTGAACCATACTATAAACCAACAAAACCTAACATACAGAGAACACTCCACCTCCCAAGAAACAGAAGACACATTCTTCTGAAGTGTCCAGGTACACATGGAATAGTCACTAAGACCATATGTCAGGCCACCAAAGAAGTCTCAATAAATTTGTAAAAATTGAAATCATGCAAAATATCTTCTTTTACCATAATGGGATAAATATAGAAATCAATAACAGAAGGAAAACTAGAAAATTCACAAATATGTGCAAATTAAACAATGTAGTCTTAAACAGTGGGTCAAAAAATAAAAATGGAAATTTGAAAATACTTGGAGATGAATGAAAATAAAAACACAAGATACCAAAATGTATGAAAAGCAATGAACTCAGTGCATAGATGGAAATCTATATACAGCTGTAAATACTTACATTAAAAAAAAAATCTCAAATCAATAATCTAACTTTACAACTTAAGAAAGTAGGAAAAAGAAGAGTAAGTTAAAGCCAAAGCTAGAAGAAAGGAAAAATTAATGATTAGTGTAGAAATAAACTAAATAAAGAATAGAGAAAATGACACAGAAAAACAGTTAACCAAAGTTTGATTCTTTAAAAATATCAACAAAATTACCAACCTTTAACCAGACTGACTAAGAAAAAAGAGAGAAGTTGAAAAGATCTGAATTAAAAGCAGATAAATTACTACTGACCTTACAGAAATAAAAAAGAACCACAAAAGAATGCTATGAATAATTCTACATGTAAAAAATGAGATAAACTAGATAAAATGAACAAATTCCTAAAAACACACAAATTACCAAAACTGACTCAAGAAGAAGTAGAGAATTTGAATAGATCTGTAACAAGTGAAGAGATTGAATCAGTGATCCAACAACTGCCAACGAAGACAAGTCTAGGATCAGGTGGCTTCACAGATAAATTCCAACAAATATTTAGCAGGAACATCAATCCATCTAAAACGAATATAAAAACAGAATAAGAGAGAGCATTACTTAATGCATTCTGTGAAGCCAACATCACCCTTACAGCAAAGCCAGATAAAATGTCAAAAACTGGGAAAAGCAGACCAATATCTCTTCTACAGATGCAAAAATCCTCAAAAAATAATAGCACACTGAATCCAACAGTATATTAAAAGGACTTTATACCATGGCTAAGTGGGATTTATTCCCCACACCCAATGCAATGGTGTTTCAAAATTAAAAAAAAATCTCGATCAGTGTAATACAGTGCATAAATAGAACAAAAGAAAAAACACACAGTATCGGGCTTCCCTGGTGGCACAGTGGTTGAGAGTCCGCCTGCCAATGCAGGGGACAGGGGTTCGTGCCCCGGTCTGGGAAGATCCCACATGCCATGGAGCGGCTAGGCCCGTGAGCCATGGCCGCTGAGCCTGCGCGTCCGGAGCCTGTGCTCCGCAGCGGGAGAGGCCACAACAGTGAGAGGCCCGCGTACCGAAAAAAAAAAAAAAAAGCAAAAAAACAAAAAACCCCACACATTATCATCACCTTGATTGACACAGAAAGGCCATTTGACAAAATCCATCACTTTTTCATAAGAAAAATTCTCCACAAACTAGGAATAAAAACAGATTTCCTCAAACTGATAAGGAGCTTTTATGAAAAATCTCAAGCTAATATCATATTTAACAGTGAAATCTGAAAGCTTTCCTTATTATCAAGAACAAAACAGAGAGTCCCACTTTCACTACTACTACTCAAGCTTGTACTGGAAGTCCCAGCCTTTAGGTGAGAGCAATTAGGCGAAAAAAAGAAATAAAAGGCATCCATGTTAGAAAAGAAGAGGTAAAACTACTTTTATTTGTAATTGGCATGATCCTATATATAGAAAATCCCAAATAATACACACTCACAGGTGCACACACACAACACACACACACACACACACGTGTACACACAAACTGTTAGAGCTAATAAATCAATTCAGCAAATTTTCAGGGTACAAAATCATTATGCAAAAGCCAGTTGTGTTTCTATACTGAAAAGGAAATTAAGAAAACAATTCCATTTAAAATAACACCCCAAAATATAAAATGCTGAGGAATAAATTTAAGCTAGGAGGTGAAAGACTTGTATACTAAAACCTATAAAATACTGCTAAAAGAAATAAAGGAGATATAATTAAACAAACAAACAAACAAAAAAAAACCCCACATGTTTAAGAGTTGAAAGACTTACTATTGTTAAGATGCCAATACTACCTAAAGTGATCAAAAGATTTTTGTTTGTTTGTTTGTTTGTTTTTGCAGAAATATTAAAGCCAATCCTCAAATCCATATGGAATTATAGGGGAGTACTTGATAGCCAAAGCAATATTGAAAAAGAAGGCCAAAGTGGAGACTCATATTCTCAATTTCAAAACTTACAACAAAACTACAGTAATCATAATAGCATTGTACTAGCATAAGGATGGACATATAAACCAATGGAAAAGAATTGAGAGTCCAGCCATATACCAATATATCTATGGAAAACTGATTTCAACAAGGATGCCAAGACCATTTAATGGGAGAAGAATAGTATTTTCAACAAGTGGTGCTGGAGTAACTGGATATTCACATCCAAAAGAATAAAGTTGGACCTCTACCTCACGTTATATACAAAAATTAACTCAATAAAGATGTTAAAAAAACGTAACTCAAAATGGATCAATATTATAAATATAAAACCATAAATTCTTAGAAGAAAACATAGCAGTAAACTTTGGATTTGGGCAATGAATTCTTCTTAGATATGACACCAAAAGAATGAGCAATAAAAGTTAAAAAGAGGGATAAATTGTATTTCATTAAATTAAAAATATTTGAGTGTCAAAGAAAATTATCAAGAAATTAAAGACTATCTACGAATGGGAGAAATAGTTGCAAATCATATATCTGATAAGAGTGCATGATCCAGAATATATATACAGCACCACTCAATAACAAAAAAGCAAACAATAGAATCTTAAAATGGGCACAAGACATGAATAGAGATTACTCCAAAGAAGACATAAAAATGCTCAATGAGTACATGAAAAGATGTTTAATATCATTAGTTATTAGGGAAATGCAAATCAAAACCACAATGAGATATCACTTCATATCCACTAGGATGGCTATAATTGAATAAAAGAAAAATAACAAGTATTGGCAAGGATGTGGAGAAATTTGAACACCTGTACATTGCTGGTGGAATCTAAAATGGTGCAGTCACACATGAAAATAGTACCACAGTTCCTCCAAAAATTAAACATAAAATTACCATATGACCCAGAAATTCCATTTCTACCTAAAAGAAATAGAAACAATTATTCAGATATTTAGATACTTCTCCACATATATTTACAGCAGCACTATTCATGATAGGTGAAATAGCCAAAAGGTAAAAATGATGCAAATATTCATTAACCAATGAATAGATAAATTATATGTACATTAAATGGAATATCATTCAGCCATACAAAGGAATGGATACTAATACATGCCATGATACAGATGAACTTTTTTTTTTTTTTTTTTTTTTTTGCGGTACGCGGGCCTCTCACTGTTGTGGCCTACTCCCGTTGCGGAGCACAGGCTCCGGACGTGCAGGACAGATGAACTTTGAAAACACTTTTCTAATTGAAAGAAGGCAGACACAAAGTTACACATTTTATGTTCCTTGTATATGAAATACCCAGAATAGATAAATCCATAGAAACAGAAAGTAAGATGGAACTATGAGGAGTTACTGCTTAATGGATATGAGTTTTCTTTTGGGTGATAAAAATGTTTTAGCACTAGACAGAGGTGGTGGTACAGCACCTGTGAATATTAAATGCCACTGAATGTACATTTTAAAATGGTTAATTTTATGTTATGTGAATTTCACCTCAATTTTTAAAAATACAAAGTTAATGTCAGCAGCTTGGAAGCAAATCTCGGAGTTACTAGAGGTGCCCTCTTTTAGAAAATACAACATCATCAGCACTTTCGACTGCACAAAAGATGACACCAAATGGTAAAAAATGAACATTAACAACTCTAAATAACTTCTCAAAAAAACTTCAAAGGGGGCTTCCCTGGTGGCGCAGTGGTTTAGAGTCCGCCTGCCGATGCAGGGGACACGGGTCCGTGCCCCGGTCCGGGAAGATCCCACATGCCGCGGAGCGGCTGGGCCCGTGAGCCATGGTCGCTGAGCCTGCGCGTCCGGAGCCTGTGCTCCGCAACGGGAGAGGCCACAACAGTGAGAGGCCCGCGTACCGCAAAAAAAACCCACAACCAACCAAACAAAAAAACTTCAAAGGGTCTGCCTCTGAATATTAGAATGCTTTATAAATACCTTAATTCTGCCTCCCCCACACACAAAAAGATGATAGGTATAAAAAAATTGACAAAGTCAACGGGAGATTTCAATTGTAAGTTATTAACATTATTCTAAGTGATAAGAAAGCATGGTTAGAGTATAATTGGCAAGGTATTTATTTATATTGGCATATAAAATAATGGTGCTTCCTACAATTAATAGCATTTTGAGTTTAGTGAAAAACAGTAGCTATAATGATATCACTACACTTTCAACAGATGCTTTTCTTACAATGGTGACCACTCATTCACTTACATTCATTAATCAAGATTTTGAATTTGCGGTGCTGAATTCAGAACATAAATGCTTAAAAGTTTTGCTGTGACAAATCTGAAACACATTTGATTAAAAAGGATTGAATCAACTTCAAGAAACATTCACTACCTTGCAAAAGTTCACCATTAAGCAGAAAACGCAAGAAACTAGGAGATTATAAACCATACACTATCGCAGGGGCAGTTAAAGGGACATTTTGGGCACAAAACAGTGATTGCCTCTTCTTAGAGATTTACAAGAGGTTTTGTAGAAGCAATAATGTTTGAACAGCATCTTACAGGACAAATAGGAGTTTTGTGTTTATCTCAATGAATAAAATAGAAAGGTCATTCCACCCAGAGGAAATTATAAGGACCAAGGGGAAAAGGTGTGAAGCAATTTATGAAGAGAGTGCAACTGGACAGGCAGAAGGGGTAGAGCACAAGACAAGGCCAGAACCAAGTCAAGAATCCTTTAAAACATTGGATTTCTGGATATGAAATTAATAATCATTTCCTTACCTAGCCCTTTTAACAGAAAGTTAAATGCTTTAGACCACGACATTAATCTTTACTGATTTCTTTGATAAACCAAACTTGATATAGCACTAGGACCAAAGGAAGGTTTAGACTTTGGCCTGTGTCCATGTCACACTATCTTTGGAATCTCTAAATTCTCTATTAAAAAAAAAAAAAAAGTAAAAATGCTAACCTTATACAACAGCTCCCAATTATTGAGGATATATTTTGTCCCAGGAATCATATCCAGTACATGTCCAGTACACAAGCACACACACACAAACACACACAAGGATCTTTCAAGCAATATCTTTACATGCTCACTTTAAAAATCATGAAACGTAGCCTCACAGAGGTTTGATAAAATTTGTGTCATTACAGAGCAGCAAGCCACTTAAGTCAAATGTCTAAGATTTCATCATTCATTCATTCATTTAAATATGTATTAAGTAAACACTCTGTACTACCGATTTTGATGAATTATTTAAAGACTCTTTCATATGCCATGTTAAATGCGTTTTTCTAATTTCCATGGGCCGACGACTGATTAAAGCCAAATGTGCCACAACCCATGATCTCAACCTTGAACCTCCTTGGTTAAGTGTGTGTGTGTGTGTGTGTGTGTGTGTGCGTGCGTGCGTGCGTGCGTGCGCACGCGCGCTGTGTATAAGTGGTCAATTCAGAGACGGGGGGATGAAACACCTATAATTTTTGCTACAATCTGCCTTTTGTTATGACTTAAAATACACTCGAGGGGATATTGTTTCATATCAGCATCAGAAATAATGCCATCTTTGACATAACCATGTGATATTCATTTTTGAGTATTCAGAAAACAATAAACAATTATACCTTTTACTTCTTTGGAAATAAAATATTGAGCCTTGCCAGTATGTCCCTTTACTGGAAAACAGAAACTCATTGAAAGCTGTAGTTAAATTACAAAAGAAAAAGAAATTAACCGTGACACATGTGTTCTTGTTCTTGATATTGATATTGACTTTTGTCCAAATATATTTAATTTGTCTTGGAATCAATGCTGTTCTTTCTTTTATCATCTGTTCTGCAAATTTGTTGCATTGCACATTTCAATTTACTTCTCCACTCATCTACCTTCCCTTTATACCATGAATTGCTTGAAAGCAAGAGCTATTTTGGATTAACCTTTTTATCCCTAGACCCTAAGATTCTCCCAAGCATGGAGCAGTCTCTTGATAATTATTTGAATTGCTGGAAAGGGAATGAGAGAGCGAGATTATCAGTGAGTGACCGAGTGAACATGCTAGTCAGTATATATTATAACTGAATGGGCAACTGTCCTTGAAGCTGTTGCCTAATTCTAAAAGGTCAGTAGCATTATTACCCCCATCTAACAAATGAAGAGTTTGAACCTCAGAGAATTTGAGTGATAAAATATCACATGCAATTATTATTGTCAAGAAAATTATTATGTACCAGGCATTCTGCTTAATATTTTCTACATGAGATTTTTAAGGGGGTCCCTCTCAGTCCCTTGAAATCTAATAAGATGGGCTTAAATCTAGGTGTCCATATTGTTTATTTTACAAACTGCAACAAATGCAAAAGTGAAGAGGGACATTGTTATTAAGTTTCTAGGACTACAGAATCAAACCAGAATTGTCCCAGGAAAACTAGGACATGCTATCACCCTAGCTTAAATCTTATTTCATGGATAAGGATTGCCAAAAACCTCTTTGTGGTACATTAGAATCACCATGTCCCCATCTGCTTCTGTGTTCTCAATTTCTTCTATGTGAGGAAGGAACTAAGTATAAATTTGGGGCAAATATAAAGAGAAATGACATCTCCACAAAGCATTTGTTAGCAAAGCAGACTAAGTTATGATTTGGGGTAAAACTGAAAGAAATTTTATCAAAGCACAATCAAGAAGACTGAGCTAAATATTAACCAGTGAGGATATAAATTAACCCACCAGCAAATTTCTACCGGCCACTTTCCCAGATGGACCCAACCTCAAAGAACCTCTTAGTCATTCTTCTCGCTTTTCTTTTCTCCCCCTTCAATTCTAGGAACAAAAACACAGCCCCTCTATTTTTTGTCCATGCATGCAGTTTTACCATCACTTGGATAACTGTATGTGTGAAACCCCTTCATGATCTTACCTTTTATTCCAAAGGCAGTATCCAAGTATTCCCTGCCTCTAAAACCCAATAATTCCCCTCTTCTGGAAACAATACAGAGTCAATATTAGATTTCACAGTGTCATCAGGTTTGAAAATATGTGTAACAATAACTTGTAAATCCCTGGACTTCTAACTTACTACACAGAGCATTCAGTGTATGTCCCAATTAGGTCCTTGCTTAAGATCTCAGTGGAGTACCTGAGGGTCTATTTCTTTCCTGTTCCCTACAGATTCATGTCTTAAGGCTGACCTTTCATCCCCAGAATGTTTTCTGGAGGGACGTTCCCTCTCTGACCTCTACCTTCACTCTACTTTTACAGTGCAGTTCTGAAAATGTGCTTCAGATCATCTGTTAGAACTTATCTGGGACTGGTCTGGGTTGGTCATCTTGCTGGATTTGTATACTAATCATTGTTCTCCCTGTATACATTACTAATCTGTTAGTTACAAGTGACAGAAAATCAACCTAAATGAAAATAAACAAAAACAAATTAAAACAAAAAACTTACTGGCCACTGGGGTTAAAAAGTTCAGGATTAGGGCTAGATTCAGGACCTCAGATGACGGTATTAGGAACTGCTCTATATCCATATATGCTTCACTATCCCTCTTTTCTGTATGTTGACTTTATTCTCTGGATGTAAACTGTGTTTAGATGACTGCAGAAGCATGATCTTCAAATCCTACCAGGTAAAAGAACATCTCATAAAGGAAACCCTCCCTCTGTTAGTTTCTCCAAACGTTATGAGTTTCATTCTAGTTTTGTTACAGTCAGTCAATCACTGAATCAATTTCTGTGGCCAGCCGTATTTGGGTCTCTGTTATGCCTGGCCTGGTCACATGCTCCAGGCCTGCAGCTCCACCCAACCAGCATGGGATGGACATAGAAGAGTGTGGGGCTTTATATGAAGGAAAATAGATGGTAGAAGGCACACAGCGAATGTCTTCTAAAACCTCATTTTGAGAAAATTACTTTATTCTTCTCCCTTTTTTTTTTTACATTGCTTCTACTGTCTTTTCTCTATGAACTGCTTCTCTTCTTTCCTTCCACCAAGCTATAGGGCCACACTCTTAAAGTCACTATACTGAGCTCTGTATCCACTGAATGCAGTAGTCAGAATAAAAAGTAAATTTCTCAGTTTAATCTCTTCCCATCTGTAATACATACGAATAATGTATGTATTCGTATGTATTATAGATGGGAAGAGATTAAATTGAAAGAATTTAACAACACAGGAAGAACTGTGCAAGATGTGCACAGGGCAGTATGTTATAAAGTAGGCACTCAATAAATATTCATGGATAGGCTTCAGGTCCCACTAAACCATTTCCTCAGAGCCCCTCTGGCCCAATTAATACCTCTACTAGAAAAGACAAACCCACAGAGTAATGCTGAAAAAAACAGATTGATTTTGTATATAGCTTAGTCCATAATCTTCAAGATGTATGTTGCTTGGAGAGGTACCTGAAGTGGTTTGTCATTCCCATCTTGTCTCTTTAGCCTCGATAAGGGATGTGATAGGGAAAAGAACAGAATTTGCTACTAAATATTATAGCAACAGACATGAAGATTTACTAGGAAAACTAAGAATATCAATGTGTTTTCTAATTTTAAGAACCTCAGTCAAACCAAGTTGGCTTTAAAGAATGAGAGAAGGTGTTTATTCTTTTCATTTTTGTTTGCTGGAGGAAGGCAGACATAAAAGAAAACACTTTTTTTTTTTGGCAATCAGGAGTGGAATGTCACACAATGCAGTCGCATTTGAGTTTACATAGCAGTGTGTCTATACTCCAGGTCTACCGTGTATTGAGAGTATGACCTGCGGAGTTTATCTCCCCCTGTGAATCTCAAGTTCCTCACCCATAAAAGGGAGGAGGTGATCATTGCTACTTCAACACAGTTATTCTAAGGGTCACATACAATATGCTATTTCCTTTTATTTTTATTTATGATAGTTTAACATAGCAGCTAAAAACACAGACTTGAGTGTTACGTTTTCCTGGTTGCAAGCCTCAGCTGTGTGACTTTTGGGAAATCGTTTAAGAAACATGTACAGTATATTTCCATTTGTGTAAAAAATGTTACTGACATATGTGCATGTACATGCTTAGGACACTTTTGAAGGGATACACACAAATCTGTCAAATGTTGTAGCCTTTGGGAGGGGTACAGAGTGAAAGGGGGAGGGAAATATGTCAAAAATAAAGAAATCAATTTAAAACTATAGCTAAACCAAATAACACCACCAACAAAGAGACAAATAGAGTAGAAACTTGTTAATGATTTCACATGAGACTTAAAAGGCTATTTTCTTACGTTCTTTAGCTTACAGAAAAAGTCAGACAGAATTGGGTTTTGTTGCCTCTTCACCATTACTTGCTATAACCTTGCATGAATTACATTTTTCTCAGTTCTTTTCTATAAAAATGAGAATCAAAATATCTACATCCTGAGATAATTTTAAAAAGTAAGGAAAAAGATCTGTATAAAATTTTAGTATAATGACTAATAAACATCAGTATTACTCTGCTGTTAACATCGACCATCAAAATCAAGAGGCCAAGACCATAAATTGATGGTACATCTAAGGAGAACCATCTTTGCCCTCACTTCCCTGTGAGGGAAGTCCTGAGCTGCCCTGTAATTTACTCGATGAAGTGTAAGTAGACTGTTCCTAAGGAATATCTGCTACCAATCTGCTCCGTGGAGTCTGACTGCTGTTTCTATCTCAGGCTAGAATTTTCTGACTCATCAGCATTTGGACCTATCTAGCACTCAATGACTGGTTAACAGAGAAGCGGTAAATGGGTTCATTTTGAAGAGCTCCTTTCAGAAGGGCTCCTGCAGGAAAGCGATTTTTCTCTGGACACCAAAACTGTCAAAATCTTCCAGAAAGTCTTGTGGCAGGAACTCTGCAAAGCACTCAAATCTGCTGAGTGGATGTTAACATGAAACATCATAAGGCACGTACTATTTTTCCTCCAGAATAGTGTCCCATGGCTTTCTTACCGCCATTCCTCCTCTCTTCTCCTTTCCCATCCTGACATGTTGGAGAAAGAGTAGTAAAGCAGTGTCGTTTTTAGCTTTTCCTCTTGTTAAACACGACCTGCCTTCTCCACAGGCTGAATAACTGGCAGCACAGGTAGCACGTGTGGTTATCAAAACCGCAAAGCGGACGCAGGCTTAGAGGATGGCTTGAGGACACAGGGAGGGGGAGGGTGAAGCTGGGACGAAGTGAGAGAGCGGCATGGACATATATACACTACCAAACGTAAAATAGGTAGCTAGTGGGAAGCAGCCGCGTAGCACAGGGAGATCAGCTCGGTGCTTTGTGACCACCTAGAGGGGTGGGATAGGGAGGGTGGGAGGGAGACGCAAGAGGGAGGAGATATGGGGATATATGTATATGTATAGCTGATTCACTTTGTTTTACAGCAGAAACTAACACACCATTGTAAAGCAATTATACTCCAATAAAGATGTTTTAAAAAACAAAACCCACAAAGCAAATGTTTCTCTATTTTTAAAACATGCGGCCACAAGAGTAGTTATTATCCTCACTCCCCTTGGGGAAAATTTGCCCTGGAAGCAAATTTTGAAAAGGCCTAAACAACAAACGTAGAAAATATTCCTTTGAGTAGGAAAAAAATGGCAATGTGAGAAAAAAATTACTGATGACAGAAGCTATTGCTCACGGTAAAGTTTACAATATGGAATTGGAATAGGACTTTAAACTCTGCTCTTGTGACCTTGCTATGATTAATAACTGTAAGAGGTCCTTTTTTTTTTTTTTTTGCAACCATTTAAAATCAGTGAGTCTCTTCCCCAGAGAGAGACTTTATTTTCCATAAAAGAATATCCCTGAATCTGCTCAGTTTTATACATCCTTGTGTGTATTTCATAGCAACCTTTGCTTCGATGGAAAGTTTATTCAGGCTTGGGAATCAGAAAACTGTCTGTTTGCATCTTAACACTGATGATCGCGGAGCTAGAGCATCTCTGGTGAACTCCCTGAGTCTCAAAAGGTTTTTATATTCAGGTAAGCACATTATTAAATTAAAAGAGAGAAGAATATATATCATATATATATATATATATATATAATATTATGAGGAATTAGCTGACATAATTATGAAGGTTGGGAAATTCCACAATCTGAAGAGCCAGGGAAACCAGTGGTATAATTCAGTCTGAGTTAAAGGGCTCAGAAAAAGAGGAACCGATCTCAGTCCAAGGGAAGAAGAAGATGAGGTGTTCCTGGTTATGCAGTAAAGCAGGGAAAATGGGGTGAATTCCTGCCTCCTTGTCCTTTTGTTCTATTCATGCCCTCCATAGATTGGACAATGTGCCCACACATACTGGGGAGGCCATCTACCTCACTGAGTCCACTGATTCAAATGCAAATACCATCTGAAAACACTCTCACAGACACACCCAGAAATAACATTTAATTTGGACACCCCATGGCCAGTCAAGTTGACATATAAAAAACTCACTATCACAAATGGGCTATTGAAGCAGTGGCAATGGAGGGATGATCCCCCACTTGTTTCTAGTAACTTCCAAAGCAATCCTTGGAAGGTCTCTGAGGAAAACAGTCTGAAAATCTCTGATCCCTTTAAATTTAATCGTTTTTGTGAAAGGCTGAAAAATACTCCTCAAAAAAGTCCTAATCCCTGGAACCTATAATTGTCACCATACGGTTGAAAAGAGTTTTTGCAGACGTGATTAAGCTAAGGTTCTTGAAATGGAAAAATTAACCTGAATTATCAGGTGGGCCCTAAATGTTATCAAACATTTCCTTATAGAATAGAGGCAGAGGGAGACCACACAGACAGAAGAGGAGAGGACACATACAGAGAGGAAAGTCAGTGTGAACTTGGTGGCAGAGGTAAGAGTGAGGTAGCCACCAGCCAAGTCAGCTGGGGCCAGGGACTGATCCTACCCTAAAGCTTTTGGAAAAAGTGCAGCCCTACTGATGCCTCTTCTCTGGCTCAGCGATACTGATTTTACACTTCAACACGCAAAAGATGTGATAGAATAAACTTAGGTTGTTTTAAGCACAGAGTTTATGGTAATTTGTTAGAGCAGCCATAGGATTCTGCATTTTGGAAATGAAGGCCTGTAGAAGAACAGAAAACCTCCTGAGGTCACTTAGCTAAGTAGTGATGGATTTGTGAATGGATTCCAGGTCCAGCGCACTTTCCACTTCTCTGCATGGAGGTACCTTTCCTTTTTTATCACATTCCCATCAGCCCAACTCCAATTACTATAACTTCCCCTTAGACTTGCTCCCTAGTGCTTCTTTCTTTTTTCCATCTGATTGGCCATTCCCGGTTACCTCCTTAAAAACTACCTATTTTTTTTTCAACATTTTAAGTAACAGATGCCACTTTTCATTTGCTAAAAGACCATGTCTGGAAAATGCACATACTTAGAGGGAGTTGGTAAGTAATGTAAATGAGGCAAGTGAAAAATAAAGAACCGGAGAAATCATTTTCCATCTAAAACAGTAGATTCTTAGCCCTGAGTGTGTATTAGAATCGCCTGGGAGCCTTTCCAAAGGCCAGATCCCAGACTAATTAACTGAAGTCTTTGGGGGTGAGAACTAGGGATTTGTATTTTTCAGACCTCTGCAGCTGATTACAATGCACAGCCTAGAATCACCTACCTAAAGAGAAAGACTGCTACTTACTCCCAACAGACTATCATTGTGGAGAAACGCACATCAAACCTAATTTTACCAGATGTTCTAAAATTTTCAGAGAAACAGAAATCTCCATATTTTACATGAAATCTCCAGATTTTTAAAATGTCAACAAAATTCATTTTTTAAAAAAACACTTCCTGGTTGCCATGGACTGAATATTTCTGTCTTCCTTAAATACACATGTTGAAATCCTAAGCCCTAACGTCATGACATTAAGAGGTGGGGCCTCTGGAAAGTGATTCGGCCATGAGGATGGAGCCTTCACAAAGGAGATTAGCAACCTTATAAAAGCAGGTCCAGAGAAGTATTGATCTCTTTCTCCAACACATGAGGATACAAAGAGAAGTCAGCAGTCTAGAAACTAGAAGAGGATTCTCACCATAATGGACCATGTGTCACCCTGATCTTGGACTTCCAGTCTCCAGAATTTTGAGAAATAAAGTTTTGTTTATAAGCCACCCGGTCTGTATCTATGGTACTTTGTTACAGCAGCCCTGAGAAAGTGGTGAAACGAATATGCCTGTATGTCAGATTCAGCCTGTGGGCATCGTTTTGCAACCACTGAAGTACATTAACTTGTTTTGTCTTTTAAATATCTTCTTTCTACTAATAAGGTTTTATGCATATTTTTTTCCAAGATGAAATTGGACAAAACAATCAACATTTGATTGAGTGAGTTTCTATAGCATAGAAAGAAATGCCTTCTCTTTCCAAAAGGACATCCATATGAGAAAAGGTATTAAGCCATTTGGTAATTACATTCTAAATAAATCTTCCAATAAATGAAAAAATTTAAATAATTATAATATTTTGGGAAATACATTTTAAAATCCTTAGTCTAAATGAGACATAGAACTGATATGATTACAACTCTTCTTTCTGTACCAGTTATTGAAAATGAATTCCATTTCTGCAAGATGAAGGAAGTAGCTACACTCATGCCAGAAAACTGATTAAATATGTTTGAGGTAAGCAATCCTTTTGCCGTCAATTCATCTTTAGAATATTCCTGACTGAATTGTCTACCCTGTGTTGTTGCAAGATGCTAAGTCATGAAAGACAAGAACACTAAGAGTTGAGGTGTATCACACTTAAAATCTAGAAGTCTTGACACATTCATGGGTGGACTTTGGGTGTTTGTGACATTTGGCCAAAAATTTTGCTCACTTTTATATTATTTTCTTCCATATTATTTTAGAAAATGAAATGAATCAAAGAGAAATCCTCTAAACAAATTTAATTTCAAAGATCAAACTCCAATATTTAATTCAACATAAGTGACATATAGAGTTTAAGAATTTTTATTATTTATATTTATTATTACATGAGTATCTTGTTTAACTAGATTCATTGATATGTAACCCTAAATGTCACCAGAGAGAAAGATTCAAATCATACTATTGCTAATTATATTAAAATAAAAGGTGGAGGTTCATACAACCCTCTCCTTGGGTTTAATTCATTTGCTAGAATAGCTCACAGAGCTCAGAGAAACATTTTACCTACTAGATTACAGGTTTATTACAAAGGATATAACTCAGGAACACCAAATGGAAGAGACACATAAGGCGAGGTACAGGGAAAGAGTGATGAGCTTCCATGCTCTCTCCAAGTCTACCACTCTCCCCAAATTTCCATGTGTCCACAACCCAAAAGTTCTCCAAGTCCCATTTTTGAGGAGTTCTGAAGGAGGTACCATTACAGAGAAATGACTGATTAAATCACCGGCAACTGATGCAACCTCCAGCTTCTATCTCCTCCTTGGAGGTCAGGGAGAGGAACTAAAAATTCCAACCCTTCAATCACATGGTTGGCTCCACTGACAACCAGCCCCCAATCTTAGTTGCTTTCCAGAAGTCCCCTCACTAACAAAAAAAAAGACACCTTTGTCACTCTCCACACCACTTAGGAAATTCTAAGGGTTTGGGGAGCTGTGAGCCAGGAATCGTGGACACAAAGACCAAACTTCTATGAGAAATATATTTTGGTCACCTGAATGACCACATGTATATTTTTCGTATAAATCACAATCCTGCAGGCTACAAAAGGAGCTGCTACCCCTAGACAAAATCAGGAAGCTTCAAAATGAGAAAGTTATCTGTTAAGTTGCTAACTTGGTCACTGGCTCCAGAAACATACCTTCACCCGGTCTGTGACAGAAAAGAATGAATATACCATATCCTGCCTCTACCCACCTGACGTGTTCTAAACCCAAGTCAGGTTTATTTGATTGGCAGAACCTAAACACAGTTGCACCTTTGTCTGTCAGGGAATCTGGGAAATGTAGGTTTTAACTTTTCCACCTCTACATGCTTGGAGAGGGATAAAATGTAATTTAAGCTAGTTGATTTTTAGTATCCACCTTTCTCAAGTAAAAGATATTAAATATGTGTGTATAACCTTTTCTGTAATTAAACCTGGGAAGAAAACACAGGAACCTTAAACACATTCAGAGGTTATATTCACATTATAGAAATTCTTTGGTATAAACAGAAAATGGATTTTAATCAGACTGACAAATATAATGGAAAAAAGAGAGAGAATGAATGAGTATTGAGCCCCTATAATATGTACACTTTACATTAAGTCACTTTACTTAATGCTTGTGACAGCCACATGAGATGGTAAGGACTACCCCCATTGGACAAATGAAAAAAACTGAGGATTGGGCAAGTGTCACAACCTCTCAAAATTCAAAACACTGTCTAATTTCAAAATCCCTACTTATTCCATTTTATGACATCTCAGACCACTTGATACTCTGGGACCTTAGCCCACTTATTCTGGTGAAGTTATGGAAACACTGTCTGTGATACCCCGACATGTATTTCACTCTTGCTGGCTCAATAGCGTGAAGCTAAGTTTACATCTGGAACATAATCTGCCCTTTTGCAAAATCACTGAACAAAACCAATGAAATGTATGCATACTTCCAAATTCCCACAAGAGAATCTTCAGAAAGGTAAATTTCCCATAAAATCATTTCACTTGTTTTGGAAATATTAATAGTTGAAAAGCAAAGATGAAAATAACAAGAGCTAAAATGGAGACACTTGAACGTCCATGTGAGAAGAGAAGATTTGCTCAAGGGACTTGGAGAGTAGGAAGTATACTAGAGAAGAGTGCAAATTTATCACTAAGTATGCTTCAGCTGAGCAACAACTACATGCCAATACCCGTGTGTGCCTGGACTTATAAGTGTAGATTAGGGGACACAAACAGAGGCTGGACTCAGAGAAGGCCATTTTGGAACCTGAACATCACCAAGGTGGAAAGACCTTTGAGTATAAGGAAGAATATGGTTTCCAACATATTAGAGCTAAAACCTGAGAGAGATTTCCACGGTAAAATTAGTTAAGGAAATGCTACTTCATCCACCCTGTTTTTTCAAGAGTTGCACTCACATTCCCACAGGACTTCGTAGACCCTTTAAAATGGAAATGCTTATATTTAACAAAGTTGTCCTCAAACCGATGCGCCAGAGAGCTACTTGTGTGTGTATGTGTGTTATGCATCTGCATCTATATCCATATCTACATAATACTTGCTCACAACCTACAGGTATTATGAAGAACCTACAGTAAACAATGCTGACCTGATCCTACCACTTACCCATCAAGTAACAGATTAAATCAGATATGGTAGATGGAAGTGCTTCATAAAGGAAATATTGCAGAAAGCACATGGAGGCAAAAATTTCAGCACAGCTAAAGCCAGGTAGAAAGAAATCATATATACCTAATTGGAAAATAGAATTTTCAATATTCTGTGAGAGAGAGACAATTGTTAGATTCTTCTAACTCTAGACTTAAACCTTCAATGAAAGCACTTAATTAGACTCAGACCTACTGAAATTTCAAAACACATAGCAATCAGCACGTTGTAAAATTTATGTTCTACTTTCTGAATAAGATTGGCAAGATAATTGATGGAAAATCAATATTAATACCCAAAGGAAACTGTCTATAGGATTTGGTGATTGCACAATATGTTTGAACTTATGAAGCAGACATCATGGGTTTATTGAGGTTTAATTGTGGTAAATATATCTGTCAAATAATAACTTTATCAGACAAAGCAACACATAAGTAGAAACAAATGAAACTGTAGTGTCTGAAATACACTTAAAATTCACTATATTTTACTAGGGAAAAGCCCTCAACTTTTTAGGATATCAGAGGATGAAATTACAACTAGCAAGTCTTTACAAACTTTTAATTTAGGAATTTCTTTTCTTTTTCTCTTTCAGTGTACAGTTTAGATTTTCTTATTTTCGTTTACTGATTTTTTGTTAACAACTGTTCATATTTCCTTTCACATGTTCTCTTACTACTTTCCCCTCTCTGCACAAAATAGCCGGCTTTATCTCTCTGCCTCTGTCCTCAGTTCATCTCTGCATTCTGGGAGATAAGATTAGAGGCCTTGATCCCCCTGCTGTTAGAACAAGACCTCAATCTCTCACTGTCTCTATTTAATCAGGTCCCTATTTTAGCTGCCACAAAGCTGTCAACAAAAGAAAATAAGCTATCCCCCATCAAGGGGTTAAATTGGATTTCACAGTATGCAAAGGCTCTTCTGAGCAAATTCCACCTGCACCCTCCGTCAGGCAAATTACTTCTGACTTTTCATTTATTTCTCTAGGAAATGGAAAGGTATGGCATAACCAAAGTCAACAGGGAATAAAGTACAAGGTGTAATCAGGTGCTCACCAATCGCAGGCTCCCTTCCCTGTCAGTTTTAATAGGGTCTCAGAACATACAATTTATAGAATGCATGACATGTCCTCTCTGTTCTGAGTTTTATTTTGGACTTGTCTAGTTAATGGCCCCAACAAGTGACAACTGACGTTTGCTTGATGCAATGGTGCCTGGAAGGTGTGTATATTGTACATTAAGGTTCAGTCTGAGAGTTTGTAAATTAAGATGAAGTAATTGCACTGGATTCTTGACTTCCTAATGTATAACGCCTAAACTGGGGAAGAAATCTGATTCAAGTGACGGCATTACTTGTTTTTCAGGATTATGGTTATCAAGAAGAGGGGTGCATATTGAAATCCAGGGAAATGTATTTTTTAGATGAGGTCATTGTTTTGAGACCAGATCAGTTTAGCAGTGAATCACTAAATAATTTAAATAACATGGTTTAATATAGTACCTTTTCTAAAATTTAACTGAATGTGAACTTATTTCTATGATTTAATTTTACAAAATCAATATTAAGGGATGGAGGAGATTTATATAAATTCATAACTTCAAGTACACATTGCTATGGGGGGAAATGGCAAACATTTCTGTCTCCAAGATCAAAGCCAAAAATGTTTTTAAGATACAAATTTAGTAAGTGTGTAGGGAATGCCTCTTCAGTGAAGGAAAAAGGGGATAATGGTGGAAATGTTCATTTTCATTATAAATTAAGAATCGGCGATTTTTCTGGCAGATTTTTTTCTGGTACTATTTAACATTTAATTCAAGCTAGCTTTGAAATAAAAGTTTATATACCCCTGTCGAGTTTATCTCTTTTTCCACTATAAAAGACTGATTAATTTCATATTCCTATGCAGCAAATTCTGAAAAAAGAACTCAAGATTATTCATTGGGTGGAGAATTAGGGGAAGGTTATTGAGCAGGAATAATTTTTTCAAGCGATATATAAATAAAACACTTTGAGCTGACCTATTATAATTGACTTTCAAATCTTGTTTTCATCCTCGTAATGGTTTCACTGGTCATTTAAATCAACGTTGTCAAACAAACTCTATATTATGGATTTTGGGAGAACATGGGGTTAGAGAGAGTATCTGGGAGTATCATAGGAAAAACAACATTCATAATACTTACTATAAATAGAGACGTGCTAGGATCATTGAAACTTCAAAGCATTGTGTTGGACCAGTACTGTTAATATGTATTTTAAGTAGTGGGGCTCTTTTAACAATGGAAATCTACAATTATCATTCCTATACGGACTTCTAAGGAGGGTGCAAGAATGATAATTCCTGGTCTAGTAAGTTACTACAGCCAACACTTCTCCACGTGGCTTATTTTGGATTGGACTTTATTTCGCTTGCAAAAAAAAAAAAAAAAAAAAAAAACCCAACAATTTCATCTACTGATCTCATACGTGGAATAGAAGATACATTTCCTATTGCCTATCCTTTTCTTCTTGGCCTGCTTCTTGGTCACAAACACTGCCACCAGTTCTTAGATTCCTCATCAAGATGCTCCACCTTACGTACCAGTTTCTTTTCACTTGTCCTCACAAAGCAGAATGCTTTAATCCTGAGGCTAATGTTAAATTCAACATGGATGAAATGTCTCCACTTATGCTACATCTCTATTCTTTTAAATCTGGGTAGGATAATAAAATTAGAACACCTTACGAGTAACATGTGATAGAGAAGTTTTGACCATAAAGTTTATAACCAGCCCAATGAATGTATTTTTCCTATGTTACATTAACAAATGACTAAACCACAATGTCCCAAACAATGTTGGAGTATATGCCTATAATATTCTTTCTGCACTGCTCTCCTGGATTATGTATAAAAGTAAGTGAGCAAACAACTATGAACAATTTAAAAATTAGTCATCTGTAGAAACAGAGTTAAATATTGATAGTATCGGGATGGAAAGGATACCAAGTATCGGAATAAGCCTCCCTCCATCTTCCCCTTGCCCAACTATGGAATAAATGTTTGCTTTTCTCTTTGAGTTTCTTCAGCTCTCTGTACAGTGATCAAGCTCTATTTTCCACCAGGTTTATAGTTAAGCCTTTTCCCTTTAAATGTGTTCATCTTGTTTGTGATCCAGATGGCAGAAAACAATTGCACTAAGTCCTTAACTTAAGTCTGTTTGCATACAAATGGCGCCTTCTAGGCCTGATTTACATTACCCCAGAAGGTTTGGTGTGGGAAATTCACTTTCCCTGAGACTTGCATGTGGGTCTCAACTTTCATCAAGGGGGAATCCATTGGTCTCCTTCATTTCCTGATTACTCAAGGGTTTATCAAGTAGAAGGGATTTAACCTGCCTGAAAGATGAGCAATCCATCCATTTCTCCAGATGTGGTAAATATTTCTCTTTGGATCTAACCATAAAGCCAGGTACCTGGGCCATAATATGTTACCCTCTGACGGAACTGTTTTTACAGAATTGGTCTTTGCTGTTCTGGTCTTGCATTAAAGCGCATTTATAAAAGTAGACTCAGGAAAACTTAGCATCTACTTGTATTGAAGCCTGAGAAAATTTGTCAACAACATGTCTTCCATAATAGAGTTTTCAACCAGTGTCTGTGGCATGCTGGTGAACTGGGAGGTGTGCCAAATTATTAGTTCACTCAGTCTTCAGGGACATACGGCAAGCCCCCAGGGCTGGTCCCTTCTGGCTGAGAGCAACCTCATCTATTTATCACCGTGTAGCTTAAAAATATGACATTTTCCTTTTGCTCCACGATATAAAAAAGGTTGGGAACACTGCTGGTAGAGCCTTATAACAAGAACATCAGTGAATTGATTTTCTAAGTAACTTGTTTTCTTTTGTGTCATGTAGAATTTAAATTTTGTAACTGGTCTTGTTGGTTCCTACTGGATCCTTGGAATTTCATATTTAATATTGGCAGCCCAGTTCTGGCTGCTGTAGAGGGCCTTAAAGCACAGGGTTTGAATTTTGACCTTGAATCTATGTTTGTTTCATGCCTTTATATTTAATTTGTCTTCACTACAGTGTTATCCTTTTGGTGTATGGGTGTATGAATGTGTGTATACCTTTGTGGGTATATCTTCGAGCATTTCCTTTTTCATTTCTTTCTGCTTTATGGTGTGTCACCATAAATCCGGTGTGGAACAAGGTGAGACATGGGAATAATATGATATACAAAAATATAATATACAAATATAATAGGACGCATATATACTGTACATAATAATTACCGATTTATGAAACAGAACAGTCTCAATTTCATCTCAGGTCAATTTAACATGGTAAAATTCTAAATATCTTTTGAAATAGAGGCGGTGGAAGGACTATTTCTAATCATGAAATGAAAGAAACATATGCAAAAAGTAAACTTTGGATTTTTTTAATACAAAAACAAGGGGAACTTCTGTTGTTATTTTCAGGTAATCTGCTCAGCTAATGAAAATTTAACATCACTGCTGAGAAAGGACAGAAAAGCAAATGAAAACAGAGCAAACAGAAAAACAAAGCAAACAGAAAAAGCAAATTATAAATAACAACAATAGAAAAATTGCTATTATTGGACCAGACATGCAGTGTTCTTTTAGGAACAGAGTTACTGATTTTACAACATGAAAGGGGAGGGAGATACAATTGTTGAGGAAAAATAATGAATCAGGAACTTTATTTGCTTGCTATTCACTTTATTTCTAACTGCCTTATGAAGTATTATTACCCATATTTTCAAATGAAGTAATTGAGGATCATGGCATCTTGGTATCTTGTTCAAGAAAAGAGCATGCATGTGGCATAGCCAGAATCCAAACCACAGTAAGTATCTGTCACCAGGGCAGTGTAATTTCCACTCTGGGAGTTGCCTCTAATACATCTACGGCCAGTCTTAAAAGTCTTGATAAGTCTTTGTGGATGCCAGTAATGAACACAACTGGCCACTTCTGTCTAGAGAGTACCATTGTGCCAATTGCCCAGCATGGGACAGGCCCCTCACCACAGAGAGCCCAGTTTGATCCAGAGTCCTAATCCAGATAGAATACAGCAGCAGGATGATTGCAAACATCAAACACAAATAGAGAAGAAAGTCACACACCCTGCTTTCCAACCATTCCCAGACATAATTTTGAAGCCCTGGTAGGAATGCTCTGAAATACTTATTGGTCTCTGTACATGGTTTTCTATCTGTATATATTGGTTTGACCTTAACTCCATTTCGCTGGTTAAGTAATTATCCCTCCTTCTACTTTCCTATACTTTTTTCATTCATACATTGTTTATTGAGAACCTCCTATATATAGGCTGGTCCATTAAGCACTAGATTCAGAAACTTGTAAGATGTGGTTTCCACCATCATAGTGTTTACAATTTTGTGGAGAAATACATTTATTTGGGCTTATTTGTTTGCCACCAGTGTTTCTCATATACATTTCTGTCACAGCACTTAACCAATTATTGCAGTTACGGGTTTTTTGTTTTGCTTGTTTGTTTATGATAGCTTTTTACTTGGATAATATTAATTCCTGGGAACTCAGTAATGTGCAAGGCACTTAAGGGAAGCAGAATTTGCCACCCCAAACATGCCTCTTTGGCATAAAGATTATTTCGAGCTATCTATTAAAAGAAACAAATAGTGCACATGGGAGAAGCTCTGAAAGCCAACTAGAAGTTACCCTTTTGTAAGAGCAATTTACACTTATAATGGAAATCTTTATTTGTAAGGGTATCTCCCCTCTGTACCGGGAAGAGGAGAATGACTAAATCTTTAGAAACTCTTATCTATGGACTTAATTCTGCCTAACAACCTTACTCTTGTTTACTGTGCTTTGTTTGAAAACCTGCCCCCCTCCATGCCCTACCCCACATCGTGTCTTCAGCTGGAGATAGTATTTAAGGGGATGGCCTGGGCCATTTCCGGGAGTTACTCAGTTTTCCTGGGCATCTCCCATGAATACAGGAGACATGAATGTTATTAAACTTCTGTTTGTTTTTCTCCTGTTAATCTATCTTTTATTATGGGGGGGGGTCTCAGCCAAGAACCTAGAAGGTCAGAAGGAAAATTATTATTATTAATATAGGGTAACAGTATGAATGAATGCATGAATGAATGAAAAGTTAGATTGACTAACTTGATATTTCTGGAATTTAAAGAAGAAAAAGTTCAGACAGTGATGTGGTGACCTATTATACCAAGTCTCCGATGAGAATGGGAGAGAGGTTTTTAACTATTCGTATGTGCCTTTATCCAAAATTTAAAGCTAAATATAGGTGCCGTGGACAGGGTGGAAAGTCTATCTGGAAGGTGGAACAGAATCTCTAATGTGAATAGGGCATGTTGGTAGAGGGATGGCAGAAGGAACAATTCCTTTACCACTTTAATGTATGTTGTGATTGGAAGCCATTTAAATTTTCTGAGAAACTGTAAGACAAACAGATTGTAACTATTCTGTGCAGATGTGAAAACTGGCTTTTGCATGAGCTACCACATCTAGAGAAGGCTGAAAAGTGGACCAACTTCCAGGTGTCGTTCTAAAGCACGCGAATGACTGTGAGAATGTGTGCTGAAATGCAGGCTGCAGGCCTATTCCAGGGATTCCGCTTTATGAGATCGGTTGCATGCACTTAGATTCTATGTATTCCATGAGCATTTTCCCTGATTCCTACCTAAGTGCTCTGTGACCCCAATTTTGGGAAGCATTTTGTCATGCAGGCAGGGTCCATGCAATGTGATTAGACTGACAGATGTCCAGGGAACTCTTGAAGCAAACCAGTAAGAAAAGGGTAGATTTCCCAAGAATATTTTCCCTTTTCAATCTTGAGAAAAAGCTGTGAGGCTTATTCTCTGCATCGCCAATGAAGTCAGTGTTTTGTATTAAAGGTTCCCTGCTGCGGAGCTAGCTCCTCTCTCCCCTGAGCGATGAGGCAAGCTCCTCTGTCCTCTTTAGGGGCTCAAGGCACCAGAGACTCTGGTGTGGGTCTGACACTCTAGGAGCTGTCAGATGGGAGAAATTCTGCTAGAATTTGGATTTGACTTTTTTTCAAAATCACTCCCTCACCTTGCCTGTTTGCTGCATGTAGTCCAGAGCTCAGTGTTTCAACCTTTCTCAATAGGAAAGTCTTTTTGAGGATCAGTGAGTACATTTGGGGTATAAAAGAGTGACAGGAAGACTTGAGGTCAGGGACCTGAGTTCAAAGCTTGGCCAATTACCACATGTTTAACATTTGCTGCTTAATACCTCCAAGTTTCCTCATCTGTGAAATGGGGATAATAAATCCACCACGGCAGGGTCAATTCATTCAATCTACAAATATGCATCGAACCGCAATTAGGGGCCAAGCACCCCAGTAGGCGGTGGGTATAGGCTGATAAATACAGAGGGTTTCTGCCTTTCAGAATTTGTGGGGAAGGCAATCAGTGTAGCTGTCAACATCCAGAAGCCCACTTACAAATTGTGATAACTTTTTGTGAAGCAAGTGAAAGGTTTGGTGAAAGATACTTTATATCAAAGATTAAAGGGCAAGGTGGGGATACTTAGGTAGAATAACAGAGTCTTCCTGGGGAAGTAACTTAGACGAGCATATCAAGCAAGCAAAGGGCTGGATGGAGTATATGAAAATAGAGAAAAACGTGAGGAAGGACTTGAATTGGGGAGAACTTCACCAATAAGAGGCCAATGGCATTGGGGAAAAGCAGCAGGAGATAAGGCTTGGAGAGTTGAGCAGGGGCCAAATCACACCTGGCCTAAGTGGCCAGAGATAGGAACTTACATTTTATTCTAATATAATGGCAGATTATTGAAGAGGAAATGTATGTTTCAATTATGAGAATTATACATGATATGAGAGTGTGCAAAACAGGTATTCTATAAATAGGTATTGTGCATAATACATATTCTATAAACAGCTCTTCCGAAGTCATGCCAACTAAGCTTTCAGTCCCAGAACATGACAGAATAACAGAACCTCATTGTTTATAGAGTTCATCACATTATTGTTTCCCATAAATTGAATGCCCCAATCTGTACAACAGCCAAGTTCTTGAACCTATACATTGAGAATAACATTTCCTCCAAGTGGTGAACAAAGAGTTAAAGGGAAGAATCTCCTAAAATAGGATTAGGGATGTAAGTGCTTAATATGCGTCGAGTGAAATAAAATATTTTGAACAAAGAATGTCTACATACACCGTCAGTCTGTACCCCATAATGAACAGAAATTTCCTCAACACATACTCTGCTGATTGGTGGTAACCTAACATTTGCTGATGAAGGAGGTACGGTTCACAGTGGTTAAGTAACTTTTTCAGTGACATCCAGCTAGTGAGGAAGGGAGCTAGGAGGACAATGAAAACCACATAACGATTTCATGTACTTATCACTGTAAATTTCTAGACTTCAGAGTTCCTGAAGTTCTCTTTTGAAATAGAAAACAACGTAAGTAGTGGACAGAACAGGCTGACTAGGTAACTCAGTGCAAAGTTACCAATTATTGACAGCAAGTAAAAAGATTACAAAAATGAACTATTTAATACAGAAGGCAAGAAAAAACCTGAACTTTCATGGGGCTAAGAGCCAAATCACATGCATTTTAATAGAAACAAATTCAAACATGTTAAAAAGTAGTAAGGCCATCCCTGTTAGATATTCAATCTAATGTTAAACAACCTTTGAAACAGAACAGAATGACACTACGAAGGTCTCCTCCAAAGAATACCTAAGCCATCTCTCTAGTTCAGTTCATCTTTCTGGATTTAGCAAGGCAATCTTAATTTACCATCATGATAAGTCACAAAAACAGTGTTAGTAACCATGCTCTACTAGTTACATAGTGAAATGCAATTAAGAAATATAGTGCAAAGGAAAATAATGCTTGAGATAGCTGAGTGAGATTAAAAAAACCAAACCAAACAAACACAACCGTTCTTTTGTCAGAAATCCCAGTTCTGCCATATATATAGCTTGGGTCCCTGTTCACCTGAACACCAGCCAGCCTTAGTTTCTTTCTGCCTTCCCTCCACTATAAAATCTAAATAATACTCACTTTTATAAGGTAATAAAGGTGAATAACACTTTTGAAACACCATGGTAGTGCTTATTTCCACACTATATGGATCTAATTCAGTTTTTAAAAACAATTCATTTAGGGAGTATGAAAAGTCATGTAAAATATAAATGTCAGCACTAAATTAAATGGATAGAATCATATAGTCTTCTGTCAATCAACTCTTTTCAAATGATTTGCTTACTGGTGTTAGCGCTGGTTTCTCCCCCCTTTGCTTTTTCCTTCCACAGATATCAGAGATGCGTTTCTTTCTGAAAGCCAGCAGGTGGCTCTCTGGTGTACAGATGCAAAAAAAAAAAAAAAAAAAAAAAGTCACAGGTCCCAACTCCCTCTTAAATTAGTTTCAAAGTTTATGATAATCTCGAAAAGGGACATCTTGAAAACTCACATAAAACCATTGTAAACATCTACTCAGCCCCACCTTAGGGCACCAATTTCAATGCTGAAAATGTTAGTAATTTAATTTTTGTTCAAAATTACAAGTCAACAAGTTAGAATGGATTTTTCATCATCCTGACAGCATCACAGAGGGAATTAGTTTGTTTCCCTCCTCCTTATAGTAAGCAGTATCCATTAGAACAAGCAAATAACAACATGCAAATTAGTATAAAAAGACAAATGTGAATAATTTTAAAGTGGCCTAAAGTGGCAGAGTTTGTGTTACTGCAGGACCAGTATCAATATGTTAAATGACACATAAGTTTAATATAGATTTATTTCTACTCAGTATTATTTATATTACATTTATTTCGTAAATCACCCCCCCCCCCAAATCTTTAAGCTAAACTCCACTGAGGTCATTCTAATATACCGTAAGGTAAACTTCCAGTCCTATATCATGGATTTTAATGTAGTTTCTGATAAGTAATCATTATCGTCAGGTTTCATAGGTATTTCAGGCCACGTATGCTACTCAGCTGAATACATTCTACTAAGAATTAAGTTTGTAGTTTACAAGATATTAATCTAGGAGAATCGATTATGATATGGTACCATGGATGTCTGAAATTGAAGCACAAACTGCTGTTTAGGTAAAAGTTATTAAGAGGACCTTAATTATCTAGCTTTTTCAACATAACTAGGAACTCTGAGTTTACTGTAAATGTGGTTTATTAGGAATGAAATATTACAATTTGGAGAGTTACTCTAGGCTGGTAACTGAAGGAATTAATTACTAATGGCTTTAGAGTCCATTCTTCCTTGAGGCTCCACAATCACACATGTTTTAGTATCAAAAGCTAGATGGTGAATATTAAAAGTAATTTTTTTAAAGCCTCACAGTAACCCGAATTTGAAATGGAGCAGGTTGCCTGCGTGTTACTCTCTGTAAAAGAGAAAATCAACTAGCCTGGATTTTAAGATGGGACCCCTTTAAGAAAAGAAAAAGGAAAATACCCAAAGATTTGGCATTCCCATTTGTAAAAGCTGAAGTGTTACAGTTACAGTTAACCTGTTTTTTCAAGATCCGTAACCATGTTATTAAAATAGAATGCCAGCTTCCTTCCCCACCCACCAGCCCCTTTGCTTAGAACTGCTGAACGATCTTTATATACCAAACTGCTGCCCATTAATTTCCTCCTCATCAAGGCAACTAAGAATTACATAACGCATGTCTGTAAACTCAACTTTAATTGCAGGCAAAAGCCTTACTTCCACTTCTATTGTCTACAAACAAACAAAACACCAAAAAAATACAAAAGCAAATAAGTCTCAAGGGCCTCAGTTAAAATTGTAAAGGTTGTTAAATTGATTGAAGCAAGGTTGAATTGAAACCTATATAGGTCAAATTTGTGTGAACCAAGGAAGAGAAAGATTGGGGTATAGGTATAACCAGACTTCTCTCCACCCTCCTCCACCACACACACACACACACACACACACCTGCCTCTTTTCTGAAATTTTATTTTATTTTTTTACTTGTCTTGAGGGAATTCTGCGGCTCGACTCAACTGTAGTCATCACATGCTAATCTCCCCAAAATCTAAACCGCAAACAACATCCAAATTGACCGTGAATAAGGGGAAGCTTGTCTGTGCCTGGCGGGTTACACAAATTTCCTTGCACTATCCCATTCCTCCTCAGTATGCACCATTTTTCACGTGTAGGGGCTATAAAAGCCACTGTCAGTCTGTCCCCTGCCTCCTGCTGTTGGCTGTCGATCTGCTGCTGCCTTCCCACTGTGCTGTATCATTCAGCTCCTGTCCAAGCAACACCTCTCATTGATCAGTCCAGAGGGGCTGCTTCTGAAAATGCTGATTCAACTCAGTGGGGGAGATGGGCCGGGTGCAGCTGAAGGAGGAGGAATGGCAGAGCCTCTTGAAAACAACACACCTCCTAATTTTCATGGGCACAAAAGGCAATCGCAACC
The DNA here is from genome assembly GCF_949987515.2 of Delphinus delphis. Classification (NCBI taxonomy): domain Eukaryota; kingdom Metazoa; phylum Chordata; class Mammalia; order Artiodactyla; family Delphinidae; genus Delphinus; species Delphinus delphis. The sequence goes on along the minus strand of NC_082702.1, from coordinate 34,236,557 downwards.
CCTCCCTTGCCTTTTAAGCAAACTTCTGCCGAACTGGCAAGTGATTCCAACTTGAAGTGAAACAGGGCAGGTGGAAAACCAGTTGAATGGCGTCACACACACCAACTGTTTGTTTCTGCCCTGGTGCTGCTTGCATACTCCCAAGAGAATCCCAAATCCAGCTGCCTTTGGAGTCATCAAGCTCTCCTTGATTCTAAACCTGGAGAATTGAGGTTAATGAAAAGTGCTTTTGCCACTAAAAATACCTTTCCCAAAGCAGTGATTTCCTAACCCACAACTGTTTAGGATGGCATTGTTTAACAATGTTTATACGTCATAAAACATGCATTGGGCTGATGTATGAGTGTGTATCTTTAGAGGAAACTAGAATTGCAAACAAACCAAAAGAAATCCCTCAAAACAAAAAAAAACAAAACTGCAGGGAGAGAGAAAAGAAAAACTTCTAACAGATGTGTTCACTACTAAATAGAACACACAACATGTGCTGAAAAATAAAAGAACCATTTGGCAACATAAAGTATCTTGGAATCTGTGTTAGATTTGTAACCACAGTAAAATATTGATATGGACCATAAAATTCAAGTTCTATATCCCCATGCTTCTGGGTGACTCTGCTTTGAAAGACTTTTTGCACTGTAGAATTATTCTTGTTTATCAAAGACATTTTATGGCAAACGTGCTTTATGACATTGCATGATTGGCTCATTTTCCAAAAGTAGAGGCACAGAAATAGGAACATCTATTAATTCCGAGCAAGGCATAAATTTGACGTCTTAAGTGAATACAGAAGAAACTACATAGCTTGGACCCATTGATAGGAAGATGTACTTAGGGAAATGTGTCCAGACAAAAGCTCAATGAAGCCTGAAGCTGAGTTTTAATATTAACCTTACATTTGGTTAACATATCACGGAATTGGCTATTTTCAGAAGAATGAACATGGTAAAAGGTAGTGTCTAAAAAATTATACAATATTTAAGAAATTAAATGTTTTATATAAATATATACTCTAAATGGTATGACACATATTTTAATAAAATATTAAATATAATCACATATTTTACCTATTTCATAATCATTACAATATTATAAAATATAATCTATACATAAAAAAGTTCATGTAGACAAAATAGTATACTAACTATAGTTTTTTAGACAAAGCGTCCATTCTGCTTATAAATACAACTACTACTTTAAACTTTTTTTATCTTATAGTTATCTCTATATTTAAAAATATATGTATTTATGGTGCCATTTTCTGTCTTATCAATGTTAGACATTATTAACTTCCTAATATAAAATACGAACATTCTGTCCTTACGTGAACCCCTAATTATAATATTACAATTATGAGTTAAATAATAAGAGTTAAGCCACTATTCACAGTGTAGTAATAAAGTAACCATAGTATACTGCTTTGCTCAGAATGAACAAATGATAACCTCTTTCTAAAATTTGTACTTTGATTTCCATCTATCATTAATTCATCCTAAACTCCAGCAGATATGTAATTTACCACATTACCAATTTCTCCCCTCCCTTCCCATCTGACCCCCAGCCTTGACTCATCCTTCTCGAAGCCCCCTGTTTTTCTATGCCTGTATCGTGAGGCTTCTTTCTTCGTCTCATTATGACTGTCATCCTGGAATTTGCCTTCCCCTTTTCTAGGTTACTCCCTTTACTTCTCTCATATGTTGCGTTGCAGCTTCTACTTCTGAATCCCCTGTCTTCCCCCTTGTTGGTTTACTCTCTTTGTTTTGCTGCAACACATATTCTAGTATTTTCCTGATAAATGGTATATGAGAGAATTTCATTTTGAGAACTTGCACGCCTCAAATTATCTCCATTTCTCCTTTTCTTTGGATTAACAGTTTGACTAAGCTTAGTAGTATAATTTGAATATCAGTATCTCCATGTTCAGTATTTTTGTTCCATGACTGACTGACTTTGAGATGTTCTCTGAAAAACCCAATGTTCTTCTGTGTCACAGTGCTTTCTGAATTTGTAAATATCTTTTCTATCTCAGGTGTCTACAATTTCATGATGGTACACCTTGTTGCAGGACTTTTTTTATCATTCATTGGGCTGGGCCATGGTAAATCCTTTTAATACAGAAACATGTGTCCTACAATTAGGGGTATTTTCTTATCTTCAGTCCTTTTATAGAAATTCTGGAAAGATAAAAGAGAGAAAATGGAATATGGAATTTTTTCAGGTGGATATTAAATGTCCTGGACTAGTCTTCTGATTTGCTCATTGCTTTCTTCTGGATTTTGATCTCTCTTGTGTTTTACTTGCTGGGATATTACCTCAATTCTGTCTTCCAACACTCGTTTTTTCCCTTAATATTTCTGTGGTTTTATTTTTAATTTCCAAGAGCTTTATTTAAAAAAATTGTTTCTAATTCTTCCTTAGAGAGAATTCTCTTAAGTGACGCCTGTAACAACTTTTCTTAGCTCTCTGATGATATTAATTGCTAGATTTCCTAACACTTTCTTCTATTCTTTTGTTATCTCTGTTCCATTTCTCTTGTTATTTGTTTGGTCTTTTTCATTAGGCAACTGTCTTTATACACATGACAGTCAGAGGCCATGTGTTCATATTTAAGAAGGAGACTCTAGGTGCTTTGGTCAGACTTGGACATTTGGTGGGCTTAATCACCTGGAAGGGAAGGAATTTGTTTTTCCATCCACGGAGATTTATTTCCTATGTGTCTTTTCACTAGAAGAGCCATATTTAACCAAAATATTATTAGCTTTGCTTTTCTTTACTATAAAAAAGGAACTTTAAAAAAAGTTTTACTTGGACATTTAAAAATCAATAACACACCGGTCAGAATGGCCATCATCAAAACCTACAAACAATAAATGCTGGAGAGGGTGTGAAGCAAAGGGAACCCTCTTGCACTGTTGGTGGTAATGTAAATTGATACAGCCACTATGGAGAACAGTATGGAGGTTCCTTAAAAAACTAAAAATAGAACTACCATATGACCCAGCAATCCCACTACTGGGCATATACCCTGAGAAAACTATAATTCAAAAAGAGTCGTGTACCACAATGTTCACTGCAGCTCTATTTACAATAGCCAGGACATGGAAACAACCTAAGTGTCCATCGACAGATGAATGGATAAAGAAGATGTGGCACACATATACAATGGAATATTACTCAGTCATAAAAAGAAATGAAACTGAGTTATTTGTAGTGAGGTGGATGGACCTAGAGTCTGTCATACAGAGTGAAGTAAGTCAGAAAGAGAAAAACAAATACCATATGCTAACACATATATGTGGAATCTAAAAAAAAAAAAAAAATAGTTTCTGAAGAACCTAGGGGCAGGACAGGATGCAGACATAGAGAATGGACTTGAGGACACAGGGAGGGGGAAGGGTAAGCTGGGACAAAGTGAAACAGTGGAATGGACATATATATATATACACTACCAAAAGTAAAATAGATAGCTAGTGGGAAGCAGCCGCATAGCACAGGGAGATCAGCTTGGTGCTTTGTGACCACCTAGAGGAGTGGGATAGGGAGGGTGGGAGGGAGACACAAGAGGGAGGAGATGTGGGGATGTATGTATACGTATAGCTGAGTCACTTTGTTATACAGCAGGAACTAACACACCATTGTAAAGCAGTTATACTCCAATAAAGATGTTAAAAAAATCAATAACAATAGAAAAGCTGTATTTTTTTTTCATATGGAGCATTGATTGTCGCAATGTTTACATTTTAATCTCAAACCAATTTGTCCTATCTCCTTTACATTTCTTTTAAAGGGTATGTTTATTCTAAAAATACCTGGGGCCTTTAAGAGTGATAACACAAAACAAATATAGCCCCAGAATGATTTTCTTACATTAAATATAATTAGAATTGGTGAGGAATGTCCCTATAAATATGACAAGTACATATACATAGCACCTAGAAAGACTGCCTTGCCCAAAGAGAGAATGCTGTCATCAATTGTATGAATCAAAGGAAGGAATTATATTGAGAATTTAACAAACAAAATGTACACAAAATAGATGCTAGAAGCCATCAGTAGAAATAAACTGAAGTCTGCCTATAAAGGTATGAGTGAGTGATTTTGAAATAGCCACAGTTCCAATCAAAGTGACCTACGTGTAATCTCAGGAAGGCAGAACGAAAATGCAGTTGAAACTTAGCAAGGGTGTGTCTCAACAACTGCGTTAAATGGGGTCTAGAGAAAGACACCGTGAACGAAAGAGGAGCATCTCTTGATGAAACACAAATAAGGGAAATCCCAAGAGCAGAATGTTGGTAGGAGTTGTCCACCCTAGACTGCTGAAGTGCTGAAGTGTTAAGATGGATAGATCAGGGCATGAAGAAAACTCTGCCATCAAATTTAAGAAACTCCTGCCCAGACCTTAACATTTTGAAGTATTACAGCAGAAAATTATCTCCCCAATTCACCTCCCATTTGGAGATGTTTCTGTAATTATTCTGCCATAACTATGATGGCCCCAGGGAGACTGCACCACATTTGATCATCTGCCCAGCCCAGCAGCCTTTCTCTTCCTTTTCCGTTGCACAGATAAGGACAGAACTTTAAGTAAAACCTTACTAAATATTCTAATAAGTGAAAGAAAAGGATGTTAGTGGAACAAGCAGAGAAATATTCAACTGGATTTTCTGGTTTATTAGATTCAATGTACTTAGGCTTTGCTTGGTGTTATTTATGTCTCTATTGCCATAAAGCAGAGGCCAAGTTGCCAAGTGTCAAGAAAGGAATAACAAATGCACCTACGTTCACACTTAGCAAGGAGTTTCTCCCAGCCTCTCAGATTCTCTGTGCCTGAGTATTACCTTCCCCTGGGTAATTGGCAGTGGGAATATATACCCTCATGAGGGGATTGCTCTGATATTTATACACAAGGGGTTGATCTTTTTCTGTGATATGAAAAGACTTATTAGAAAATAGTGATTCAAATCGGAAAAATGCACGTACACTTAGCACAGAACTGCCTTCTTTATAGAGCTCGACAATACAGTTCAACTATTTAAAAAGACATCTGTCATCAGGACTATGTGTCATGTTCTCACTGAGTGATCGTTATAAATAGCCTTTGAATTAGAGGCAGGGATGTTTCATTTGCAACACAGAAGATACTCTGCTTTTCCACATACTTTTTACCATAGGGAAGAGCAATGTTGAAAATACCAGGGAGCTCAGAATTCAAATCAAAAAGATAATTTTAATGGAATATTTGCAAGCTACTTTTATGGATTTTTTTTTTGGATTGTGCTGAAATCTTTTATGAAGTAGTTTGGTAAAATGTGCCTCTTGAATCCTAGCCATCTGGGGACAGTGACAATATTGACTTCTACTTCTTGCCAAGCTGATGGCTAAATCTTGGGTCAGAGTGACCAAAATAAAATAATGTCACCCTAGAAATCTTCTTGATATACAGTCAGTCTGCCTTCCCTAGTGATCGTGGTAAACAGCTGATTGCATCCATTACACTGTATCGAAAGGAGAGGTGATGTAAAAGACACCACCACTGGACCATGTGTAAAAAAATACCAATGCCCATTTAGAGGAAGTGAGGGGAAATGTCAGCTTCAGGAAGTCAAAGAAAAAATAAACAATAGCAGGTCATCTAACAGAGAAAATTGAGGCCTGAAAAATGGTCAGTAAAGACTAGTTTTTTTTTTTCCTTGGACACCCCAAAGTCAGGCTGGTGGGGTGGGGAGGGCGAGGGGACATGGACAGGGGAACCTAGCAGTCTGAGGGCAGAGGCTTCTGGCTGGAAGTCCCGGATCCCCAGGATAGAGGGAGGAGGAGAAACATGGAAGGTTGTGTAGAGCAGGCAGGGCCCCAGGAGCCACCAAAAGGCACCAGGGAGGCACACATTCCAGAAAGAGGGTAAAACCAGCCCTGTAAAGATGTAGCTTCTATCCTGGGTCTCGGGGCACACACACAATGCTCCAGGGGTCATTATTATGGTCATTAAACAAGGGAAGTCATCCCAAAATTGTTATTTCTGTGTTTTCCGTATAACAGGTGTTGGCTCAGTGGTCCTGAAGTCCATTTACTGGCAGAATAGGAGGCATGCAGGAAAAAGCACTAATGTCTCCTCGACCTCGCCAAAGGATGGCAAAGTGATGCGCTAGTGACGCAAGGTCTGTGGACAACCAAGAAGGCTGGCAGACCAAGTCTTTTAAATTGCTGTTAAATTCAAGACTGTCTTTTAGAGTCTTTTAGCCTCTGAGGCACCTTCTCTCTCAGGGATCCACTTAAGCTGACAGCAGGGTGACAACTGGCACAATCTGCGATACGTGGATGCCTGTCCATTAGGAACTGGACTGGAACCATCCACTCACTTTACTGAATCTACAGAAAAGAAAGTTACTGTTATAAAGTGATGGCTTCCAGCCGCTTCTGCTCAGGGCCAGCTTTGGATTAGTGGTGAGGAACTAAAAAGGCCTTAAGTAGTTTTACAAATCCCAGGAAAATGTTCTCCTTAGTTAAGTATATAATGATACATGAAGGCAGAAATGCTTTGCTTACACCAAGCTCTCATCTTAGATGTCTATGGCTCTTACTGACATCTTTGCAAGTTACAGACATTCACCTAAGATGTGAGGCCATTTTCTCATGAAGAATAACCACTTCACAGTAAACACTATTGCTTTTAGCTGTACAAAGAATTATTCAATTCATACATTTAATTTGGTCGCTTCCTTACTGCCCCCACGTTGTTGTTGTTGTTATAACTTTTAAATTAATATGCAGTTCTAAGAGTTTTAACATTTGCTTAGATTCATATAACCACTGCCACAATCAGGATACAGAACAACTGTAACACTCCAAAGAATTCCATTGTGCTGAATCTTTTTTTTTTTTTTTTTTTTAATGCGGTACGCAGGCCTCTCACTGTTGTGGCCTCTCCCATTGCGGAGCACAGGCTCCGGACGCGCAGGCTCAGCGGCCATGGCTCACGGGCCCAGCCGCTCCGTGGCATGTGGGATCTTCCCAGACCAGGGCACCAACCCGCATCCTCTGCATCGGCAGGTGGACTCTCAACCACTGCGCCACCAGGGAAGCCCTGTGCTAAATCTTTGTATTCAAACGTTCTCCTCATCCCAAATGCTAGCCACATCTGTTCTCTGTTACTGTAGTTTTGCCTTTTCTGGAACGTTGCATAAATGAATTCATACAGTTGTCAACTTATAAAACTTCTGAGTAACAAAATGATGGAAGAGGGAATTTTATTCAGGAGTGTATGAAGATTGCAGCTCTGGAGACACAGACCCGATCATAAAACTAAGCTGTGTTCCACGAGATGAAAGCTACAGTGATGCTTATAAAGGTAAAAACCACATCTGGGAAACTTGGATGGGGTTTGGGTGACCTTTATGACTTGAGCGCAAGTTCCTGGTGGTTGGTCATTGCCTGGGTTGTCCATGGGGGGCATTCTAGGCAGGAACTTTGTCAAAAGTTCATACAGTTCTAGTCTGTGGCTTTTCTGAGAACACAGAGTACATGACTGAACCCCAGGCCTGTCATGGTTGCCTGGCTCTGTTTCGTTTAGGGTCCCTGTTAGTCATACTGAGTCCATTTCCTGTGTATTTCTTTTCCCCCCGAGAATTTTACTTTTATTTTCATGTAGTGTATAACTTTATGAGTCTGGCTTCTTTCACTCAGCAGAAGGCACCTGAGATTCATCTATGTTGTTTGTGTATCAACAGTTCATTCCTCTTTATTGCTGGGTAATATACCACACTTCATAAATTCACACGTTAAAGGACATTTTGCTTGATTCCAGTTTTTTGCTATTATGACCAGTGCTGCTATAAACACATGTATATATAAATTTACCTTTGTTTTGGATAAAGACTGAGGAGTGAGATTTTGGGGTCATGTTATAAGTGCAAATTTAACTTTTGGCTGTTAACTACTTGTTTTTATCTGCAGGTAAGCAGATGGATAGATTCCGACTGTGTTTATACATAATTACTCTATTAGCATTTTGTCACTAAATACATATTCTGTTCCAGGCAGTGCCAGGCACGGAGGACCCAGAGATGAATAATGCATTATGCGTTAAATAAATGCATGAGTGCATGAATATAAGCAGTGTATTCATTTTCTAGGGCTGCCATAACAAAGTACCACAAGATGAGTGGCTTAAAACAGCAGACGGTGTTCTGTCGTGGTTCTAGAGTCTGGAAGTCCAAAAGCAAGGTGTCAGCAAGGTCCTGCTCCCTCTGAGACCCTGAGTAAAAGCCTTCTTGTTCTCTTCCTAGCTTCTGGGGGTGGCCAGCAGTCTTCAGCTTCCCTTCGCTTGCAGTTGTAGGACTTCAGTCTCTGCCTCTCTTCTATTCTCCTTTGTCTTCTTTTAAGGACACTAGTCACATTGGATTAAGGGCCTACCCTACTCCGATATGACCTTATCTGAACTAATTACGTCTGCAAAGACCCTATTTCTGAATAAGGTCACATTCTGAGGTACTGGAGTTTAGAACTTCAATATATGTTTAGAAGGGACACAATTCAACCCTAAAGGCGGGGACAAAAAATGTATTATGTGCTGATCATCGGCCAGGCACTGTGCTGGGTGGGGAATGGTCAGCAGATTAGGCAAAGGTCTGGGTCTCATAGACGCTACAGTCCAGTGGGCAAGGTAGATTTTAATACAATTATTATAAGGGATCTGTTTATAGAAGTACAGCCCTTCTTAGGCGAAGCACAGAATACTCTGGGAACTAAAATAAGGCATTCTTTCTAGGTCCAGGGTTTAGAGAAAGCTTCTCTGAAGAAATAACATTTAAGATGCCCCCAGAAGACCAAATGACATGATATTAGACACACAAAGAGGGGGAAAAGAACATTCCATGCAGAGGGAAAAGCATATAAAAAAGACTGGAAGCTGGAGAGAGTATCATATTGCAGGAATTCAGCATGAGAGTGTGAAGGAAGAGTGTCAGGGGATGCAGAGCAGCTGAGAAGGACCTGATTGTGTAGAACTCTGTAGATTCTGGCTTCGATCTTAGACCATGTTTTAAGGGCAATATGAAGTCACTGAAAGGTTTTATTCAGAGGTTGACATGATCAGAGATGTATTTAGAAAGATCCCCTGCCCTGTGGAGAACAGATTAAGTGGAGACAAAATAGATTGCAAAGGAGATAATTAGTACATTCAACTGTTTAAAATAAGATATGATAGTAACCTGGGTTAGAGTGATGTTGATGGAATACAGAAATGAGGCTGAGGTTGAGAAATAGGTTGGACACTCCCTCTCTAAGAATCAGATTTAGTACAAGGGTGAGGAAAAAGGGACATCAAAGAAAACTTTCACATTTCCAGGATGAGCTACTAGGTAAGTGAAAGTGTCTTTTGTTGACTTAAGGACCACAGGTGGACGTTCATTCAGATCTGGGGTGTGAGATGCACCAGGAGTCACATTTGTGAGTTTTACGGATCTGGAAGACATACTCAGATGATTGTATTAAGTCAGTAGTTGGATATAAAGCTCTATAAATGTCTGATCTGGACACATACATTTTTGAGTCATCAGCATACTGATGGTAATTTAGCTGAGAGAATGAATGAAATCATCTAGGCAAGGAGGATAAAATTTGAAGAGCTAAAACTGGGCCCTGAGGAACTCATCATCAAAGAGTCAGGCAAAGAGGAGGTTCTGGGAAAGGAGACTGAAGGAAGCTGGCATTCTTGCTGATAGATACAACTCTAGAACAGGTTGGGGTGAATGGCAGACACTGGATGCAGAGGGAACAGCAAAAACACAGGGCAAATAAGTTTAATTTGTACCATTTGTTTTTACAAAACAGAAACAGAAACAGAAAGAGAGTTACAGATGTAGAAAACAAACCTATGGTTACCAGGGGGGAAAGGTGGGGGAGGGATAAATTGGGAGATTGGGATTGACATGTACACACTACTATATATAAAATAATCAACAAGGACCTACTGTATCGCACAGGGAACTCTGTTCAATATTCTCTGATAACCTAAATGGGCAAAGAATTTGAAAAAATAATACATACACGTATATGTATACTGATTCACTTTGCTGTACGCCTGAAACTAACACGACATTGTAAATTGACTATACTCCAATAAAAATTAAAAAAAAAAAACAAAACCCACAGGGCAAAGCTGCAAGAAAGTTAAGTTCAGAACATATTGGCCACTTGGTTACTTTGGTGGAAGAACAGGATGCATACGTTGATTTAGTGAGAGGGAAGCTTGGATTGTTAGGATGGGATCAAGTCAAGGAAAGTCTTAGCTTGAACATTTGGCTTTTTTATCTAACTGGTGTCTTTTCAAGAAAATCTCTTTAGAACAGAGTGTTGAACTGCCCTGCAATCAATCCATGAGTGGGGGAGAGGAGGTGGCAAGGCACAGGGAATTAATTCAGATTTTATTTCATTAATGTACTTTATTTCAATAGAACAGAACTTGGTCCTACTGCAGATACTCTTTTTAGGGATGCATACCCCAAACCTTCTTCCTATTGTAAGTGGGTGGTTTCTATTTACTCACAATGAAATGAGAGTATAATGCATAGTGTAAATACAAATGCATATTGTAAAAAAAACCAAAATCCAACATTTTCTTGAAAGGCAGTCTTGAATAAAACCCAGTGAAAAATCTTAAAAAAATAAAAAACAAAAACCAAGAGTTGCAATCAACTGGCAGTTTAATTTCTAGCAGCAGAAATTAAACACATTTTCTAATTCCCTAAGGTATGGTTTTCCTATTCCATTGAACCAGCGTAGGCCACCTTGGAAATCAGTCAAGAGCTGGAATTGACTCAGTACCCAGCACAGTGACCGGAGACATTAGCTATAGTAGCAACCTAATTGTAATGTAATTCCAGTAATATATGCAGTTAGCACTGAGCACAATTTAGGGTTCCCTGCCTAGAGTTTCAGGAAAGCCATGCTGTTATTGTAATGAACCCACTGCTTTTGCTGCTCCAGTTTTAGTCCTTAGTTTCATTATTCAGGATGAGTTCTTTGATTGTTTCTAAAACTCCTCCAACAGAAAGAAATGATAATGACTCTGTATACAACTATCATACGACTCAGGAAGACTTCATAAATGTTAGTTCTTGCCAGCCATTTCACACCTCATTACTATGCTTGTTGCATGGATTATGTAATTTAATCTGCTCATCAGCTCTATGAGTAGGACTATTGTTAACTTTCAAGTTTAAATAATTTGAGTAAAGTCACACCACTCGTACACATTAGTGAGAGGAGGTAGCAGGATTCAGACCTAAATCAATCTGATCCCAGAGCCTACTGTTATTATTAATATATTGTATTATGACATTCACTAGAAGTTACAAGTTAATTTGCCTTGTTAATTAGAGTGTAAGTTTCTTTAGGAGTTCTATATTTGTCAGGGGCTTTGCAGACTCACCAAATAATCAATGTTTGTGTAGGGAAGGGCAAAAAAAAAAAAAAAACAGAAAGAAAAAAGAATAAAAAAGAGAAAAGAAGAGAAAGAAAGAAAGAACCATTGCAACAAAAATGGAAATGGCTGAGTGTATGGTGATAAATCTTTATCAAAAGATTATTTTTTTAAGGGTAAAAAAATAAACAAATGGGCTTCCCTGGTGGCGCAGTGGTAGAGAGTCCACCTGTCGATGCAGGGGACATGGGTTCGTGCCCCGGTCCGGGAAGATCCCACATGCCGCAGAGCGGCTGGGCCTGTGAGCCACGGCCGCTGAGCCTGCGCGTCCGGAGCCTGTGCTCCGCAACGGGAGAGGCCACAACAGTGAGAGGCCCGCGTACCGCAAAAAAATAAAAAAAATAAAAAAAATAAAAATAGATTCTGAGGTAGAGACATTTTCATTCACTTGACCATGAGTCTGTATGGTTACTAGAAAAATAATTGTAATATTTATTTTAAATTCCTGAGGTCTTAAAATACCGATTTAGACTAAACCTGGCATAGTCATCTAATGTGAGAGGCTATGTAGTCTGAAATACATAGCACAGATTGGAATCTTGGTTCTAGTATTTCTTAGCTGTGTGATCTTCCATAAATTGCTTAAACTGATCCTTACGTTCAACTTCTATAAAACAGGCATAACATCATATACTTTATTAAGTTTTGGTGAGGATTCTACCTTACATCGTTTTTGTGAGAATTCTCAAAGAAGATAGATGACTTGCGCTTTTCACTCTACGTTAGATCCAGATAACCCCCTGTCCCTCTTTGTTCATCTAGGGTCACGTGGAATAGCCTTCCTCAGCATGGCAAAGATTGGAGATCACCACTTCCTTACCACTATGCATTTGGAAATCAAACCCCATGACAACAGAGAGTGATAGGCGTTACGGTTACATATTTTATATGTAGAAAACGACCCATATTCACACTGAAGACTCAGAATATAAAACAAAAGTGATGGTGAATCTTTATCAGGCATTATTTTGCAAAGTCTTATTTCATCATCTCATAGAATCTAACTCATAGGGTGACTGTGAGGATTTGATTGTTTTTCTCATTTTACAAAAGTGAAGATCAAGTATTAGAGAGGTTAATAAACGTACTCACTGGCAAAGCTAGCAAGAGAAAAAGCAGGGATTGAATCCAAGCCTTTTTATTCTAACTCCATACTCTTACCAAGGATGGAATGTCCTCTCAGAGCCAAATGTGGCCTGGTGACAAGAAATTTGGTGACAGGGACACATTTGAAATTCTACTTCATGTTTTCCCCAGATGTTTGTCTACATCTCTGGCCATGTTTTTAGGGCATTAATTAGTAAGTTTTTTAGTAACCTATGTTACGTAACAAATTACCCCAAAAGAGAGAAGCCGAAAACCAAATAATCATCTATCATCTCATAGTTTCTGTGGGCTGGGAATTTGGAAGTGGCTTAAAGAGTACTTCCAGGGACCTCCCTGGTGGTGCGGTGGTGGAGAATCCGCCTGCCAATGCAGGGGACACGGGTTTGATCCCTGGTTCAGGAGGATCCCACATTGCTCCTAGTTGCCACGGAGCAACTAGGCCCATGGGCCACAACTACTGAAGCCCACACGCCTGGAGCCCGTGCTCTACAATAAGAGAAGCCACCACAATGAGAAGCCTGTGCACCGCAACAAAGAGTGGCCCCCTGCTCGCTACAGCTGGAGAAGGCCCATGTGCACCAACGAAGACCGAACGCAGCCAAAAATAAATAAAATAAAATAAAATAAATTTATAAAAAAAAGAGAGTACTTCCGGCTTAGAGTCACACATGAGGCTGCAGTCAGGATGCTGGCTGGAGGTTCAGTGCTCTGAATGCTTGACTGGGCTTCCAAGACAGCTCACTAGCATGGATGACAAATTGGTGCTGGTTGTGGGCAGGTAGTCTCAGTTTCTCCCCACATGGGTTGCTCCACAGGTTCTTGACTGTCCATATGATACGGCAACTGTCCTTCTCCAGAGTGAGCATCTTTCTACCCACCATCCTCCATACACACACTCCACGATGACTCAGATAAGAAAACCAAGACAAGGTAAAGTAACTGTGTTCTCTAATACCTATCTTATAGAATGTCTGGGTCAATTAAGAGAGATTAAAAACAGGAGTACGCCAAAATGGTAACAGCTCCTCAGCATTCTACACTTAACGTACATGTGCTTGTATTTATAAGATCTCAGCTGACCCTCCTAAGACTCCTGTGAACATGTATCCTTATGCCCATTTTAGAGACAGGACTAATATAGTTGAAAGGAAGAGAAGCACCTTAGATCTGGCACCAGCTCTATTAGCGACTGAGCAAATTTTGACAGAAGTTCTCAGTCTTCTCTTCACAATCTGGTAGATTTTAAGTCTATTATTTGAAGAGATCATTCTTCATATAAAAGCCTATGTGGTATTACAAACCTAAAATCTGAGACTCCTCTGGAGCCCTGCCCCCAGTCGCTCAGCTCCTTCTCTAGGATGGACCCCAGGCTCCATCAAATTCCTAAAGGGTCCTGGGCCCAGCTGGAAACCACCTCACTCCATCATACTCAAGAAACTGCTCTGGCAAGAGCCCTGTCATCTTACAGCACAGTCTACAGGAACCAGGCAGCTCAGAATGAAACACACCATCACTTCCATCCATCACAAGTGAAAGGCAGGAAAATGACCGGATGGGTGTCCTGAGCACTTCAGTCTCCACCAACTCAATAATATTTGAGATTATTGCTAATGGAAGAAGGGGAGAGTAAATGTCCTATTGTGTATAATATCAACAGCATGAGTCTTGATAGATAAGTGTAACTTTTATGAAGTTTATAGATGAGCCATCAGGAAAAGCCTTCACTGTATTTGCAGAAAGGTTTTCAAAGCCACCCCGAATAGCTGGGCATTAAGATAAGTAAAGCAAACACCTGTGCTCAAGGGAACAGCTGCAGTTGATCTGTAATGTTCTAGTCCGAGGAGACCTTTAGTTCAAAGATGAAGAATGAGGTTCTATAGCATTTACGGTTTCCCCTTGCCAGGTACCTTCTATCTGTTATTGCAGGCAAGGCCTTCATTGATCTTTTCTCCCAGCTGTTATTTATTCTCTCCCTTTTAGCTTCAGTGAAGGAGGAAGATGAAGGGCCCAGGTACTTTGTCATTTTCCAACATACCTGAACAGTGTAGCACTTTCTAAATAAGAAAACCAATAGTTATTTTCTTCAGTGCTGCCCACTACATTTTGCTACCCCTGGGAATGTAAGGGCTGCCCCTTGAACAGAGAGACTGAGCAAGCTTGGAATTGGGAATGTATCTGAGGCTTTTTGTTTTTCCTTTCACTTCCTATGGTGTCTGCACTCCCCAGCAACACTGAGCTGCTTACAGCTCCCCAAAATAGAGCATGGCCCTTCACTTCCGTGATGATTCTTTCACTTTTTGTGTATGTTTCTTTCTCTTCTTTCTCCGATCAGTTTTTTCAATAGTGGGGGGGGGGTCCACTTTGTAACAGACCAATTAGAGCAGAAGTGCCTTTGGCATTTGAAAGGACCATATTCTGTTTCCAGATATATCACCTTCCTGATGCGTAACCTGGGAACAGATTCATAACCTCTCTATGCCTCAGTGTCCCCTCCCCCCTTAAAATAGCAATAATAGTGTTCAGTCCCTAAGATTTCTGTGAGACATAAGAGAATGCATCGAATGAGTGTAGTACCTAGTAAGCACTCAGTAAGCCAGTCCAGTGTAACAATTATTGAATGTTATTTAAGTGTAATTAATAATAATAACAGTAGCAATTCAAAGCTTATACGTTTTTGCCCAGGGCACCTTCCCTGATTCCACAGTTACCTTCGTCATAGAATTATGATGGCCAATTTTCACATCTCTCTTTTCCTTTAGATTTTAAACAGCTAGAGGCAAGGCTTATGCTTATGCTAAGAACTCTGAGTTTCTTAGCACCTAACAAAGTGCCTGCAACAGGGTGAATAAATGTTTGACTGTTTTCCTTGCTTCCCTTCTTTGCTTTCTTTAAATGCATCAGTCATTTCAATAAGCATGTACTAACTTGCCTGTGCTCCAAGCACAGAAGTGCTAGATATGCAGGTATGGATTAGACATGGACTCAAGAATTTATTGTTCAGGTGTAGAAATAGATTTAGAAACGGATAGCTTCAACACAGTGTAGTGATTCTATGATACAGTGATGCCCAGGGAACTCTGGGAATATAAAGAGAATTCCACTGCCACTGAGAGTGAAGAGGTAGAAAGTAGGATGAAGGCCACCCAGTGGAGGCGATACCCTAAGGGATCTTGGAAGCAGAGCAGGCGCTTAGGCAAGAAAAGAGAATCGGGAGAGGGCTGAGTATTACAGGCAGAGAGAATGACCTCCGCTGAGGGAACAGAAGCACAAAATGGCATAGTGAACTTAGGCTATACGACACAGTTCAATATCCCCCATCATAAATATCAAGGAGTGACAGAAGGTGAGCCTTAAGAGGTGGGCAGAGGCCAGATCACGGAGGAACTAGAGTATCATGATGGTAAACTGCCAAAAGCCCGGGAAGTACAATGAGATACAATTTTAAAACAACTGAGCCCACAGTCTTGACCAGCTATTTAATCTAAGAGGATGACCTATCTATTAACATCCTCCCCCTAAGGTGGCACAGATAGTACTCAGCCAGGAGAGCAATTAAAGCGTTGGTATTCAAAGTGCAGTTCCCATCAAAAAACACCTTACAGGTTGGAGCCACAAAGCAGAGGAAATAAAGTGCAGGGATAGCAAATTGCCTCAGTAGGCAGAGAAAGTGGAGCATGAAGTTGGAGTTGTTCCTAACCTGTCTAAGGTTAGCAACATGACTAGGAAGAAAAGTACACGACTAGGAGGAAAACTTACCTATGGTGAGGTTACAATGAAAATGAATCTAGCATAGTCAAATCTAGCACCCCCATGAACCCATAATTAAGAAAGTGTGAACTCCACAGTCTTCTTTGTTTAATGTGTGGTATTCATTTATAAACAGAGACGTAAATTGAATCCTCGGATCTAACTGTTAGGATGGATATACCTAGCGTAAGGTTTTCTTCCACACTGCCTCTCCCTTAAATATCTATGATGAGCCTACTAACGAGGATTAAATGGACACTTAGAAGTTCACTGTTTCTCTGGTTGAAACTGCATACTTAGTTTTAAAATTCTGTTCTGTACCATTAATAAATATTTATTCATCTTCAAGAACTTTTCTAAGTGGTACTCTGATGTCAAAAGATCTTGGGAAGAATACAGGCAAAGTTAGAGTCATGTAGTATACCTGATTTGCTAGCTATTTTTCTCATTTCGAAATTCAACCAACATAGGATAACTGACTGTGAGATAACAGACACTGTGTTATACACATTTTTACTTTATCTCAATTTATTATCACAGTAAAGTTATGACTTAGATCTTATTATCCCCAAGAACTCTGACGTGCAGAAAAGTAACTGACCCGTGTCAAAAAGCTAGTAAGAGGTGGAGACGTAAGTTGAATTTAGGTTTGTCTGATTCCAAAAGCTGTACTTTCCCAATATGTAGCATTTGATGTTACTGTGGCAGATCCAGGAGGCAAAATGGGGGCAAGATAAGACTTGGAAGAAGTCCTCCCTCTGAGATTTGCTATGCCAAGAACACATCTCCTATTAGAGTAACTCTGAGAGAGCATTCAGCTACTATGCAAGTCTTAATATAAACCAGACTTCACGGTTGAGAACCACTGGTCCACCTAAGCCGTCACCATCTCTCACCTGGACCACCGCAACTGCATTCGAATAAATTCCCTGCATTCACTCTCACTTGCCCGCCTCAATGCATTTTCTCCACAGAAGCCGCAGTGAATACCTTAAAATAGAAAACGGATCATGCCAAGCATTCCTCATCGTCTCTGTTTTCAAACAGTCTTTAATTTATAGTTCTCAGTATAAAACCAAAGTTCTTGGTTGGCAGGACCATGATGCCCTGCGATAACCTGTCAGCTACCTTCCTCTTCACACTTGTGTGGCAACCCCAGTGGCTTTCTCTCTCTGTTTCCTCCAGCCAGAAGGTCCTTGCACGTGCAGTTCCCTCTGTCTGGAAGGTTACGTTCTACTCAATATTCAGATCTGAGTTAACTTGTCTCACTCTCCAGCAATTTCTTTCTCACCGCCCAGTCTAGGTCACTTCCTTCGCTATTTACTTTCATTGACTCTGGTCCCATTTCCTCCCTGCACTCATTTCAGTCTGTACTATATTCTTTATGACATATATGTGATGGATATGGCTCTGCAATCAGACTGCAAGTCCACATAGCAGGGATTTATCTTTTTCACCATTACATCTCAGACCTACCCAAGAATCTGGCAGATACTTTGAATAAATGAATGAGTTTTAAAAATCAGAAATCTATGCCTACAAAAAGAGTTGTAACAGAAGACCAAGTTCTTTAGAACCAGAGCCTAGTTGAATCATCTTTGGTACCAACTAGCTATGTACACTTGGACACCAGTATTTATGTATTTAATTCTGCAAATATTACTTGAGTTACAACTTTTCCTAGGTGCTGGGCCAACCAGTAAAGATATAACAATGAGCAAGAGACATGCAGTCCCTGACTCATCGTGTTTACACAGTGAGGGTTTCAGGTTTTTTTCTTCTTTAAACTGAAATTTTTATTGAGAACACTGTAGAGACACATACAGTTGTAAGAAATAATACAAAGAGATTCTGTGTACACTTTGCCCAGTTTCTCCCAACAGTAACAGTTTGCAAAACTGTAATGTGATATCACACCCAGACAATTGGCATCGATACCAGGTTGCAGTGTTTAAACTAATAATTCCAAGTGCAGAAAGGAAGAGTTCAGAAATTGAAAGAGTTCCTAATGGTGTGAGCAGAAAGAATAAAGTGGAGAGAGACAAACTAATGATTCTGGAGACTTAGACCACATGGAGTGTCTTGTAAACCACATAAAGGATTTGGGACTGTATCTAATATGCAATGGAGAGTCATTGTGGGTTTTAAACAAAGATGAGAATTAAATGCAGAGGGAGGAACATGGTGGGACTTCAAGAGCAGCACAGTATAACTTCCTGCTTCTAATGTCATAGAATAAAAATCTCTTTATGTGTAGAGGAAGACCTGCCCAACATAAGATACGAAGCCCTGGGCTTCCCTGGCGGCACAGTGGTTGAGAGTCCGCCTGCTGATGCAGGGGACGCGGGTTCGTGCCCCGGTCCGGGAAGATCCCACATGCCGCGGAGCGGCTGGGCCCGTGAGCCATGGCCGCTGAGCCTGCGCGTCCGGAGCCTGTGCTCCGCAACGGGAGAGGCCACAACAGTGAGAGGCCCTCGCACTGCAAAAAAAAAAAAAAAAAAAAAAAAAAAAAAGATACGAAGCCCTGATAAAGAAGCTTCAACCTCCTCTTACTTAAACCCTTCAGGACCATATTGAGTACATTTTCAGTCATTTTCTATCACTCACTAACTTTTGGGCTGAATCCCTTATCCATACAAAGGATACCCTGTTGCCTCCTGTAGCGCAGAATATAGGAATGCCATTTTAGGACATTCTCTTGAAAAAGATGGCACGGAGTTTGGGTGAAATGCTTACCCCTATCTTCCCTCACCTCTTGTTTTTGGTAATAAAATCTGAGAAATAGTAATCTAGAAATTAAGCTCTTTGGAAGAAGGAAATATTACTATTACAATATTTTATTTAAAATAACCATTGGGAATATCAAACAGAAATAAAAATGAATGAAGTACTGATACATGCTGCAAGGTGGATGAACATGAAAAACACGCTATGTGAAAGAAACCAGACATGAAAGAACATATACTGTACATTTAATTTGTATAAAATTTAGTTCAGGAAAGGCAAATCTATAAAGTCAGAAAGTAAATTAGTAGTTGCTTAGAGACTAGTGATGATAATGAAGACATCATAAACTGACATGATTAAAATCTAAAACTGGATTATGGTGAATGTTGAATGACTCAGTAAACATGCTAAAAATCCTTGATATATACTTATAATTAGTGAATTTTGTGGTAAGTAAAGTATATCTCAATAAATTTGTTAAAAATTGAAAATTTATCCAATATAAAAATAATATAGAATAGAAAGTCGAGAGGTACCTTTTGGATGAGATATAAAGAATCATTTGTTTTGCATTCCTTACCTAAGAAAGAGCAAGGCTGTTTCTGTTCCCCTTAAGATATATAACCAACTCTGTTTTTCCTCCTACGGGAAATAATTTGTTTATTCCCATTATTCTATAGGGCATGGCTACCTTGTCTGAATGGCTTTTCTTGGGCAATTTCTGGAACATAGATTTCCCACTGTTTGTCCATTGACTTTTTAATTCTTAAGTCCTTGACAGTGGGAAGTCAATATGTGTTAAAGGTTTAAAAATACCAGATGAGACAAACAGAAATTCTTTGCTTGCTGAGTGTGAGTTAAGTCTGACAGAGGTGGGTGTGTGGTTAACATTGTTGCCAAAGGGATAGAGCTGAACGATTTTCATTGAACTTTTTCTCAGAAGCGGCTAAGGCAGATGCTGCATGTCTCTGAGAAGTGCTTCCATGTCTCGGGCACAGGTGAGAAAGTGGGCACGAGGCATCATGATAATACTCTCATGTCCCCTAAAGAACCATTATAGCAACTCTAATCCACAGATAACAAGCCCTTTACAAGTATACTAAGGATTAAAATTAAGAAGAACAGCAGCATCTTGTAAACCAGTGGTTCTCAAAGTGGGACCCCCCAGAGAAGCAGCGGCAGCACCACCTAGGAACACATTAAAAATGCATATCCTTTGGCCACACTTGAGACTTAACAGAATCAGAAACTCTGGAGATGGGAGTCAGAAATACGCATATTAAAAAGGCTTCTAGGTGATTCTGACCCATGGTTAAGTTTGAGAACTACTGCTATGAACATAAGAACACAAGTATGGGCATCAGCAGACTTGGGTATGATTCATGGTACTGAAGTAGCCTACTACAGAACCCATCATACAGGTCCCAAAAGAATATCATAAAGGTATAGAGATACTTTGCAAAGGCTGGAGTATGGAAAGCTGAATAAGCATCAACTTTAGCGACTCCTTGAGAAAAGTGGTGAGAGACAGAGAGTTGTCTTTTCTTAAAGGGTTGCAAATAAAACCTCTTCAGGTCACTACTATGATTCAGCTACTTCCTGGAGCTCAAGAATCACTTCTCTCTAAGTGCAAGCCAATGTATGGAACCAACTTCACATGAAAAAAATATCACAGGATAACCAGGCTACCGGTGAGTCTAAGAAGTCCAGAACTAGCTCTCTCAGGTTTTAGAGTTCCATTTTCACTGGTCACTAATGAGAGGTGATTCTGCCTTTAGAGCTATGCTATGCACTACTCAATTTCGCAAAAAACTAAGTTAAACTAAAAGAACCATTTATTGACAGTGGAAATAATTATTTACTCTGTAGTCTTCTTTTAAACACTTTATAAATATATTTAATCACTGCAATATACACACATGATTTAAAATACTAAAAATAAAAGAAGGAAGAACATATTATAGAATATGAAATTTTCTGCCCTTTTCCAATCAATCATCTAGATATATCTATTCCCCAGAAGGAATCAATTTTAAGTTTTTTTAAACAATTTCTTCTGGTTATTATTTGGAAGTTTCTTCTTAAACCCCCAAGTCATATAGTTTCATCAGGTGAAGGCTAATTTCTTTTCTGGGGATCATGGTAGAGCCATACATCCCAAGTCCTTTTAAATTTCCTGTCACACTATCTTCTTTGGTCTCTGTCATTACCCTCCAACTGCTTATAAGCGTATATATAAAACATGGTACCAATGAAAGAAACAGGTCTTTTTATTTTTTTTCTCCCAAATACAAACCCGTAAAATTGTAAATTGTCTCTATGTTCCATTATAGGATGGATTCCTTTTGAAAGCTGCAGATATTACAATATATTCATAGTTAGTATGTTTTATGAAATGTATGCAAAAATGTACAAATATGTATCCAGAAAATATGCATTCAACTTTAAGGCAAATATTAAAAAAGAACATATTCTTGGGGTTATATTAGCTTCCTAACATTTTGCTTCAATACGTTCTTATTTGTGATCTGAGCATTTGCATTCCTCTTTTGACTGACACTGTGAAACTGTTCCAGTTTTAACAAATATTTATTGAGCACTCACATATGCTACAGTCTTTTCTAGTCCTAAGAATATAGCCAAAAAGGAATCAGAAGAAATGGTCTACTTTCAGCACCTAGAGATGTCATGGTAAGTTAGGAAGCCCACAGACTTTCTGGAATATCCTGACTCCTGACATTTTATCCAATTCCAAACCTGCCATCCATCACTGTGTTCCTACAGGCAAAGTAATTAATCTCTCTGGGTTTTTAATCCTCTGACCGAAAGGATCTTGGAACTATCTCCTTCTTTCAGGTAAACATCCCACAAATAGTAAATAAAATATATTTAAAGTAGGTCCTAGGTTGTTTTAGAATGAATGAGAAGTTTTTTAAAAAGTAAGAAAAACAGAGGTATATCAAAAAGCTAAATATATATATATGCATATATATACACACACACATATGTGTGTGTGTGTGTGTGTGTGTGTATATATGGGGGGGGGAGAGGAAAACTAGAATGATTTTAATACCAATTGGTAACAACTGACCTTAAGGATACTAAAAGTTGCAACTGAAGAAAGCCTATAGTTACAAAGTTGCTTACAGACCATCTCCTACATTGGTATGACATGGTTAGTGCAGAGGGGTGTAACTACAAGTCTGGTTTTGGCACAGATGTTGGTGGTACTCAAGGCAGATTGCATTTGGCAAGAAGCACTTTCTTCCCTCTACTCTATTCAGAGTAAGAACCTTTAGAGGAGGTTGTATAATTTAGAAATCCAAGCCTGCATATTTGCCAACTCCTTGAGAAGAGCCGCTGGCTCTGTGCCAGTCATTACAGCTAATGAATCCCGCAGTTGTACCCACACTGCTGTGCCTGTTTCAACTGATGGGTATCTTGATGTGGAAGAAAACATGCACTGGGAAACCCTTGATCTCACGTGGTGCCCTGGATAAGGGCACCTGGGATGAGAGCAGTCCAGACAGCCTGTTTTCTAGGTTGCACCCCTCTTCCTTGCTGAACGAATGCCTTATTTTATAGAAGTCCAGAGAGTGGAAGTCATATTCCCAAGGCTCAACAGGAAGGCAGCAACCTGGGACTTGACTCTAGGCCACCACAGCTTTCTCAGCTCTTCTGTAAGATGCCACCAAAACACGACCAGAGAAAAATCTATTTGCCAATGATCAACTTCTACTATTGATGAGCCTTATTTCTCATATGCATTGAAGTATTTACAATTGCAATGTTCACTACCAGGGCCTATTTATTATTTCCACACTGATGTTTTTCACCAAAATACCTAGATGTGCCAAGATAGCAAATATGGGGAACTGACCCAGTGAAATGAAAAACGTGCACTATTGGTTTTTCAGAAATGGTGAAGCGCAAATCCTTCATTTACTCTCCGCCTTCTTTTCAGCTTTCACTTAATATCAGAGAAGCGTCCCATCAGAGCATGAGATCCATACTGATGATTGCATAGTTACACTGCCTGCTCTGCTGTGTCTTGATTATAATTGAGTCACTTACACAAATCTGAGTAAAGGCAGGAAATCGACCATTGGTGATGAATAATTCCTGCAAATGGGATGCAAGACTACATTTTATAAATGTAGATTAGGTAATAGTTCAAGAAGAACCCTACACGTGGGTGTATTATATTATCTTACTCAGTAACACACTCATTACATACAGTAAGGGTGACTGCACATCCCAATTTGTCGGGAACGGTCTTAGTTCACATCTGTTGTCCTCCTCTTTAGTATTTGTCCCGGACAAAAATATCTCAGATAGAAATACAAATTATATGGTCATTTTGTACAAAGCACAAATAATGTATACAGCATTCAAAAGGCAGTACAGCCTTTTAGAATTTGCTTAGGTCTTAGAGTCATGCAGTCCTGAGTTTAATTTTAGCTACCACTTACTGGTTGCATAATCTTGACAAAGTTTTAAACTTCTCTGGGGTTCTGCTTCTTCATAAATAAACGTAAAAAAGACAGCTCTGACTTCCACATTAAGATTGTTGTGAAGATTAACTGAGTCCTGCATGCACAATGCCTGAATCTGGCATATACGGTTTTCAGTAAAAGGAAGGTATACACACATAGGTACATAAAGAAACGAGTAAACCCAATATCGTCTCTTTTGAGATTTGCCCTTGAAAAAAAATTCCACTTACATTGCAAATAAAGAGAGATACAGCCAACCCCCCCTGCACCAACCCATCAAATAAAATCTGTAATAACTAGTTTTATAAGTAGAAAAGAACATATATATATGTAATTAAATACTGGATAATGGTCAGGGCATTTGGCCAATCAGCACAAAGTTCCCTCTAAAACTCTGCCTGCTAACTCTATTTCTTCATAATCCAAGCTGTGCTATTCATTTCTTTCCCCTTCTCTTCTTCTTTCTCCCCTTTCCATGTGCCTTGAAGGAGGCGAAGCATGACCGTTTCTCCACACTCCTGTATCAACCATGTTAGAAATGTTCCCCCGCCCTCTGGGATAGCTTGAGCCAACCCCCAGAGAGCAGGATGCATTCTCATGGCTTCAGTTTTCCCCCCAAATGATAAACAATACTCAGCTTCACTGAAGCGAGACCTGCAGAGACTTACTGGTCTTCAGAACCCAAGCCCATCAACCCTTAGATACTCCCTCTTCTTCAGGAACTTCTTTCTCCTCTTCTCCTGAGAAGTCAATAGCTTATCACTGTTTTTCATCTGAATTCAACCTTTGAATGACTGTCGGTGATACTAATAATTGTATTTAAACTTATTTCCAATCTGATGATCCATGTATGTTGTTAATTATCAAATACCCATGCTGTTTTCTTTTAATTTAAACATGAAATGCCACTTGGAAGATACTTCAATGATAGGTATTTTATAATCATTCATAAGTACTTCAGATAAATATGTATTTCTATAATGAGTCTATTGTATTTTTTATATGTATACTTCAAAGAGTCTTCTAAGCAACTCCAGCTACTACTTACACAAAACAATCGCATTTAAACAAACATGTTAGTGACTATAATTTTGAGGGTTAATGTAAGTGAAATAAAAATATTTAGATAAGACTTTTACATTCATTTTTAGATAAAATCAACCATCCTCCTGAAGATATGAACAATACTTTTGAAAGAAAGTGAGACAGAATTATAACTATATCTATAGATAGATATTTATATATGCATATGCACATATATATACACAGAGAGAGTAGCCACAGAATCAACCATTAACCCTTTCCAGCCCACTAATCATCTTGTAATAGCTGGGCCAATTTCGCCCGACTTTTGCAACCTATACAGGAAGATACCAAGGTTCACACCATAAAACTCTGAGAAGGAAATTGAGAGAAAGGAGAACGGTCTTCCAGCCTGGGAGCAAAAGGTCTAGCACGACATATACAGCTGCAGAGTGTTTAGTGGTTAGGTGAGGAAAACTGTGTGACACAACTGTTCAAACAAATTAATTGATACTGTCCTTGACACCTTATTTTCCCACAACTTCACAGCCAAACCATCAATAAATCTTGTCCCATCCCCTTGCAAAATATACGACAAGACCTTGATCAAACTTGCCATCATTCCATGTTTCCTAATATGCTTTCCTGCTTCTGTGGTTAACCACCTATAGACTACTGTCAATAGGACACAGAGTGATCTTTTCAAAACAGGACGCTAAAAATACTTTCATAGTTCCCTATCTCGCTCAGAGTAGAGGTCAAGGCCCTTACTGCATGGTAAGCCTCCAAGTAAGGTTGCCAGATTAAGCAATTAAAAACACAGAAAGCTTGTACTGAGCTTCAGCAAAACTTACCTTCTTGCTGTTCCTTTACATCCATGGTACTCGATGAGCGCCCATTGCCTGAGATGGAGGAGGCTGTCAGCCACCAGACCGGGGCTGAGGGACGTGTTCAGGTGTCTCCTTATCAGAAACGTCTTTCTTGACTAGTCTTATTGTAGCCTTTATCACCACCTGACAGATGAAAATTAAAAATATCAAAATCTCTCCCTCCATTAAAATGTGTAGCTCCCATAAGTCAGAGAACTTGATTTCTCACTGCCACACCACTAATACTTATCGTTTGCTGCAAAGAAGGCGTCCACTAACTACTTGAAGATCAAATGTTTTCAAGAGACTCAAATATAAACAATGGCAGTATTGACAATTTCAGTGCAACGTCCAGGGTTTTATCACTAGGAAATGGCAAAGCTACAATCAGAAGCCATTAAACCCAGACTCTTAACCACTATCCTATTTTTGTTATTATGTTTTTAGTGGGAAATACAGGGTTTTTTCCCTCTCGTGTCTAGATCTTTGTTCTTTGTCTATTATTTATGAAAAAATAAACAATAAATCTCTGGGATAAACAACTCGTGAACGGAACTTTCTGTCCTTACTCCTTGTACATGATGCATTTACTTTGTAGTCCTCCATTTTCTGATAATTCCAATGGATCAGAAGACAAGGAAACAGTGATGATGGATATTGTGTTTAGGTAACACCGACAGCTCTCTAAAATCCAAACATAATGATTTCCACCATCTAACTCAGTAACCATTCTCATACATATCCCACCACCACCAGTCTGCCAGAAAGTTTTCTTACAGAAGAAGAGGGAGGAAAGAATTAGTATAATTCCATGATCACAATTCCAGAAGGTACGTTGTTAAACCTCTAAAGTAAATATTACTTCAAAATATTCTAATACAAAAGTAAAGCTAAATTTTTCATCTACCAAACGAGGAAACTTAACTCACTTTAATATCTCTGTGCTTTATCTGTAAAATAGACTATTTTAATCAGTTAACTAGTTCTCTATACATTCACCTTATAAACGAGTTTAACTGATCTTAAGGAAACTTTTTCTACCTGAACATCTCCCTGAGAAAAAGAGTACTGAACTGCCCTTAAAAATTTAAATGTGGCTAACACATTATATTACTTTCTATTAATCATTTTTGAATAACAATGACATAAGAAAAAGAAAATAATGCATATTTTTTTACAGGAAAATTTGCTGAGGACTGGAGGGTCTTCTTCATCACTCAAGGACCGTGTAAGATAAAGAGTCTAGTCTTCATGGCTATATTCATTGGAGAATATGGTTCAAACAAGATGCTATATGAAGAATGCTCCCAAAAAACTAAAACCAAATATATAAAAATTCAACTTGATTCCATCTTGTAGAAGGAAAATTTATCTTTTGTTACAAACGTGGATTGATTGATTTGCACGAAGCTGTGCCTGGATGGAATAAGCATAATGTGAGAAGCACGTGAACGTAGCCAAGTGAGAATGGTCCCTCATAGACGCTGCTGGTATCCTTCTAGGATTCCTTTGACTGTGTGACGGTCCCTATAACATAGGATTGTTTTAAGTAGTATAAGAGGTAATGTACATAAAGCTTTTTCCACAGTGCTTGACATAAATCTCACACAATAATACTGTAGTTATTTTTTATGTCCTATTATAACATTACGTTTCTGCAGTACAGGGTGTTCAGATACCTGCTCCAATTCTTGTGAGGGCTCAGGGTCTTATTATATAAGTCCTCACTGGGATCTCATTCCCACTCATCCTCAGCTTCTGGCCTAAACCATTTATGGTTTGTACAAAAGCCACATTTTATTATGGGCAGCAGTATGCCTGGGACCCCAGGGTTTCATAGCAGGGCAGCACCACCTCTAATTTACTAGCACAGATAACTATGGGATGCGTTTTGTGCTTTCAAAAGCTCTCATTTAGTAAATTCAGTCTTTGAGAAACTGATTAGTCTTGAACTTAAACAGTGGGAAATGCCACCATATTACCAGACTTTCAATTTCACTTGATAAAATTATGTAGGACTTTTAATCTAACATAATAGGCTTCAGACAAAGCAGGAAATCCAGGACATCAGAAATCACATAGTAATGAGGGACTCGCTACCGAAAGGTAAGGGAAAAATTTGCTATGATTCTGATAGTAAAGGTGAACAGAAAAATATATATGAGAATCCTAGCCAGGCCAGCTAGTTCTGACAGAACAATTTTTAGTATCTTTACTTAGAACCAAAGGATTATGTAAAATGTCTTCAAGATGAATAGTCTGTTGGACAGTACATTAGAATAGTATCAACTTTGTTCACAATTTCATTATTAAGACTGACTGTAATAGGGCTTCCCTGGTGGCACAGTAGTTAAGAATCTGCCTGCCCATGCAGGGGACACAGGTTCGAGCCCTGGTCCGGGAAGATCCCACATGCCGTGGAGCAACTAAGCCCTTGCACCACAACTACTGATCCTGTGCTCTAGAACCTGTGAGCCACAACTACTGAGCCCACGTGCCACAACTACTGAAGCCCGCACACCTAGAGCCCGTGCTTCACAACAAGAGAAGCCACCGCAATGAGAAACCCGCGCACCGCAATGAAGAGTAGCCCCTGCTCACCGCAACTAGAGAAAGCCCGCGTGAAGCAACAAAGACCTAACGCAGCCAATAAATAAATAAATTTATTTAAAAAAAGAGTGATTGTAATATAAAAAAATGATTTTGCAAAAATTGTGTTGGGGTATTTGAGGTCAGGGGACCACATCATCCATCTTTATATCTGTGGGGCTTAGCCTAGTTGTGCCAGACCTTTTCCAACACCCACTCCAAGTCCATTTGCTTCTTCACCCCCTTCAATCCTCTGCCCTGGGTAGTTGATCTTCATAAATCACAACAACAGTTCTCCTTGCTCTTTGTTTCCTATTAAATTTGGCCAGTGAGGACCCCCATCAGGGATCAAAGGACTTCAGTGGGACAGTGAGGTCAGATATTTATTCCCCAGCATTTTCCCTATGAGATCACCTTGAGTTGGTTGTGTCCCAGGTCACCTGGGATTACTACTTCCAAAGGTGCATCCTATACACCAGTATTTTTCAAACATTAACATGCCTACAAATTACCTTGGGAGTTTATGAAAATGCAGTTCTAATTCTTAGATTTAGGGTTGGACCTGAGAATTTTCCTTTCTATTTAGCTTCAAGGTGATACCAATATTGCAACTGTGTAAACCATACTTTGACTCGCAAGATATGATATGACTGTCTCTTTCTGATTTCCGATCTTGCCACATCCCTTTTGGCCCAGGGGTAGAAATATCATAGTTTCTATAAATTTGAAGGTTTTGCACTATCCCTTGTGGTCTCCTACAACCACAGTCAGACATTTAAATATTCCTTTGGCTATAAACCCCAGCTTCCTCAATTACCTAGTAGAGAGCTAATGCTACACTTGTGCTTTAACACATAGTAGGAATTCAATAAATGTTCATGACATTAATCTCTGAATAATTCTATTAGATTGTGAAGGTAGAGGTATTTTTCATGTATTCCACCATATAATGTATGTGTCAAATAACCCATACTATATCATTTGAAGGCATGAAAGAATGAAGATTTTTAATTAAGGAATTTCTTTAGTTAAAAAATCAGTGGAGACTTCAAAACTAAGTAACACGTTTCATTTTCTAATGATTTCAACATAATGGCACAGAAAATTGATATCAAAGTAAAGGAGGCAGTTACAGAATTGAAACTGCATAATTTAGAGAGAATCTGACATTTTCCCTAGGCTTGTGAACCAAATGGTAGCAAGTCATACTAGTTGGCATCAGACCAGCAATTTGGGAAATAATATGACATTTTAGCAAGCAATCTTTATAAAGCTTCTATATAATATTCAAAAATAGCTGAACTGTAACATTTGCTATCTAAGGGAACTCATTTTCCTTCAGAGTATTATTTAATTAAAATTTGCATTTATGAAATTTGGAAATGCTAAACAACTTAATAGGCATATGTATGTATTAACATAGTTTAGGTGTCCAAATTATGTTCATCTACCAGCAAATGTCCACCTGTGGCTCATATATAGAAAGTCAAAACAGACAGACAGTTGAATGTATTCAGCAAGTACAGTGAAATTTTATTGCATACCTATTATCTGCCAGAGTCTGAGACAGATTCTATGTCTGAACTGAATTTCACATGGTTCCTCATGAGAAATGGGTCAGTTAACCCGAGTTTGAGCCTCACCTTTATCATATAAGAACTAAGTGACACTGGGAAACCACAATTAATTTGTTGAAAATATTTAAAAAGCTAGTGTATGTGAAAACACCATGAAGTCTGCACTGAAAATGAGAGTTTGTATAAATATGTAATATACATGAGATGTTTTATAACTATGGCAAGGAAGATTATAATTAAAGTAGCAGTGTAAAGACATTTTTATACTGACGTATAAATCTTGATTTTTATT
Source organism: Delphinus delphis (assembly GCF_949987515.2). NCBI lineage: Eukaryota > Metazoa > Chordata > Mammalia > Artiodactyla > Delphinidae > Delphinus > Delphinus delphis. Next base: position 34,206,654 of record NC_082702.1, on the reverse strand, counting down.
GACTCCTGCTTCTTGCTTTCTTTCATAGAAGAGACAAGGAGAAATATTTAAGGAATGTATGGCTTTTTAATGCCATCTTTTGAAACTGTTTCAATTTTTTTAATAGACTTTATTTTTCAGAGTACTTTTAGTTTCACAGCAAAACTGAGCTGAAAACAGAGAGTTTCTATATATCCCCTCCCCACACATATGGCTTCTCCCACTATCAGCATTCCGTACCCAAATGGTACATTTGTTACGATCGATGAACCTATACTGATATGTCATTATCACTCGAGGTCTATAGTTTACATTATGGTTCACTCTTGGTATTGCACATTCTATGGGTTTTGACAAATATATAATGACATGTATCCATATTTACAGTATCATACAGAATAGTTTCACTGACCTAAAAACTCACTGTGCTCTGCCTATTCATCCCTTCCTCTCCCCTAACCCATGACAATCGTTAATCTTTTTACTGACTCAATCGTTTTGCCTTTTCTGGAATGTCATATGGTTGGAGTCATACACTATAATGTATTTTCAGATTGGCTTCTCTCGCTTAGTAATATGCATTTAAGTCTCCATCATGTCTTTTCTTGGCTTGATAGCTTCTTTCTTTCTAGCTCTATATAACACTCCTTTGTCTGGATGTACCACAGTTTATTTATCCATTCATCTACTGAAAGACCTCTCGTTTGCATCCAACTTTTGGCAATTATGATAAAGTGGCTATAAAACCACTTTATTCCATGTGCAGGTTTTGTGTGGATGTAAGTTTTCAAATCCTTTGGGTAAATACCAAGGAGTGTGATTGCTGGATCACATGCTAAGAATTTGTTTAGTTTTGTAAGAAGCTGCCAACTTGTCTCCTAAAGTGACTGTACCATTTTGCATTCCTACCAGAGGCAAATGAGAGTTCCTGTTTCTCCACATCCTCATCAGCATTTGGTGTTGTCAGTAGTCTGGATTTTGGCCATTCTAATAGGTGTGTAGTGATATCTCATTGTTTCAGTGTGCAGTTCCCCGATGACATATGATGTGGAACATCTTTTCATTTGCTTATTTGTCAGCTGTAAATCTTCTTTGGTGAAGTGTCCATTCAGATCTTTTGCCCATTTTTTAATCGGGTTATTTGCTTTCTTACTGTTGAGCTTTAAGAGTTCTTTGGATAAAAATCTTTGATCAGATATGTCTTTTGCAAATAAATTCTCTTGATCTGTAGCCTGCCTTCTTATTCTCTTGAAAGTGTATTTTTCAGAGCAGAAGTTTTAAATGTTAATGAAGTCCAGCTTGTCAGCTTTTCTTTCATGAATCGTGCCTTTGATCTTCACCACACCCAAGATCATCTAGGTTTTCTCCTATGTTTTCTTCCAGGAGTTTTATATTTTACATTTAGGTTTATGATCCATTTTGAGCTAATTTTTGCAAAGGAGGAAGAGTCTGTGTCTAGATTCATTTCTTTGCATGTAGTTGTCTAGTTGTTCCAGAACTACTTGCTGTATTTCAACCACTTTTAGAGTTATTAAACGATATCTGGATAAAAACCTAGGCAGTAACTTGGATCCATGCACAATTTCCTGGTGCACCATGGAGGTAACCCCACTCTACCCCCAAGGAAAATAAAATGATAGTTAGAAAACGAATTTTATTCTTCTGATTGAAGAAAAATTGAATATAAAGGGGGAGCATCCCATATAAAAGGAGGGGAGTCCCAGAATGATCCTTCTGAGCCACAGGATCTGACTGTATCCATCCCACTCCGACTGCGGCTGCTGTACTTGTAGTCAAACATGTGTGAAATGGGGCTGTGCACTGCACCTTCACTAAGACAGACTGCTGTGGGAAATGCCATGGAGACTCGTTTCTTCACTCGTGGCCTGGTCAGCTTGTTCCTCTGGGGACTAGAATCTATACCTTGTGGGTTGAGAGCCAAAGATAGCCAGAATTCCCTTCAGGGGCCATGTAAGATTGGGCTTCGATATTAAGTACTCAAAATGGAGACTACTAAGGAGCAAGGAAAATTTAGTGAGGTGACTTAAGCAACAAAGTATGATTATGAGTTAAAATACTCAGTATTGTAAAGATGAGGTGTCTTAGACCAATTTCCTTGAAAGTAGAGCCTAAGGCAGGAATTCTTATGAAAATCATTTACTGAGGGATTATTCTATGGAGAAATCTATAAGAAAGTGAGAAAAGCAGTGTAGACCAGGAGAAGAAGCTAAAGGAAATATGTTGGATCATCTGGAGTCTAGTGTCAGCCTGATTCCACGGCAAGCTCTTAAGGCTAAATGGTTCCATAGTTTTGAATTACCTGGAGGTTTGTACAGTATCACTCAATTATTGGATGCAAGCTACTCCAGGGAAGGACATAGACTCTCAGACATTTCCTAGTGATTTCCCAAGAGGAATTCTTGAAAGAAGGTGCGGGGGGCTTCCCTGGTGGCGCAGTGGTTAAGGATTCACCTGCCAATGCAGGGGACACGGGTTCGAGCCCTGGTCCGGGAAGATCCCACATGCCACTGAGCAACTAAGCCCGTGCGCCACAACTACTGTGCTCTAGAGCCCGCGAGCCACGACTACCGAGCTGACATGCCACAACTACTGAAGCCTGCATGCCTAGAGCCCATGCTCTGCAACAAGAGAAACCAACACAGTGAGAAGCCTGAACACCACAATGAAGAGTGGCCCCCACTCGCCACAACTAGAGAGAGCCCACATGCAGCAACGAAGACCCAATGCAGACAAAAATAAATAAATAAATTTAGTTATTTATTTTTTTTAAAAAAGGTGCAGTTGGAGATGTCAACAATGAACAGTGACTACACAGAGCAGTTGGGGCAAGGGTACACTCGCCCATATTGATCCTAGACAGGCACAAAGAGTCTCTATGAGAGCATCCTTGCACTACTAGATCCCGTTGCTTCTCCATTAGTGTATTTCATCCAGGCATGGTTCTGGTTGTTCACAGTTTTGGGAGAAATATACAAAAGACTGATGGTGGAAATACTCTTCTGTTCCTGCTGTGCTCCCAAAGCTATAAACTGATACATCATCCCTTTTTCCTATGACCTTTCTACTTTCTCTTCCCCCTCCTTGGTTAGCACTTCTACTGGTCTAGATGGCTTTCAAGGTGGAATACCAGACGCTCATCCCTGAGGGGCCTGAGATCCAGGTTACTATGCCCTTATCAGGCTACGGTTGCTATGCTTGCCCATTTAAAGTAAATTTGGGTTAAGAACATCAAGAGATTCATTAGTGTATCACCTGAGTGCAAACATATCCCTCCTTGACAGCATTATATAATAGCATAATTACTTGAAGTATTGTAATTCCTTATTTTGTTGCCCTTCTGTACCACAGTGACCAGGTGGTGAATATGGCATTGAACTCAGTGGGACTCTATGTGTTTTGGTAGGAACTGTCTCCCTCGGGGAACATGAATATCCAAGACCCACTGAGCCCACATTTGGGGAAGGAGCAGGAAGCCCTAATACCTCAAGTGATCAGTGGAAGTGATGGTAAGAATGGCCACACATACTCTCAAATCTTGTTTCCCACAGCAATTTTTCTACCTATCATATTATCTCTCAATACAAGGTATATACTATATCCTGAAAGATGCAGTATAGTCAGTGAGTGACGGCACCAGGCTGACGGTTCAACTGCACCTTTAAGAGGCAATTCCATCACTCACTTCTCCAGGGCAGCAAGTCCTATATGGCGTGGTTTGCAGTAGTAACAATGGATCTCAAAGTTGTGTGCCCAGGGATGTTCCTCTTCGGACTTAAATTGGGTTCCTTGGTCCGAAGCAAAGTTATACATTATCTCATGTCAGCAGGTCAGAAACTCTTAAGGCCTCAAATAGTGCTTAGGCATTGAGGGCAGGAGAGGGGCACACATATGAAAAATGTGTCAATACCTGTCAGGATGTCATTGCTCTTCCTAGGATAGAAGATGTCTAATGTCATCAACTTTCCCCCAAGTGCCTGGCTGTTCTCCTTGAAGGATGGCACAGTGTGGGTCTCTTTTGCTGACAGGTTGAATACTTTGAAGTAGCAGGAGATAAGTCAGATTTGATAAGAGGAAACCCATGCCGTGAGGCCTATCTCAGGCATTCGCTGGCCAAAGGTAGTTCTTTGCCACTGTGACTACTCCATTCATAAGCCCACTGCACAAGCACCAGGGCAGCCAAGGACAGTCTTGCTAACATCAACTATCTGAGTTCTCCTATTCTCTCTATTTATTATCTTTTTTGTGTGTGTAGTAGATCCTCTCTGGTAGGCACTGACATGTGACATAAGATCCCCACACTTTGCATCATGTCCTTTAGGCCTATCCGTATGCCTCATCCCATGACCTCCTAAATCCAATCTTCCAAACTTGCCCCACAGTAGTACTTAGTACATTTGAGACATATAGTGACTAGGTTACTTTAAATGGACAAAGGAGACATATCAGAGAGTAGCTGAACCTTCCACTAGAAACAGGAGCAGCAAAAAGATAGTGAAATCAGCCTGGGAAATTCGGGACACTGGCATTTTTGTTTATTAATGACAAGAATTTATACAGATGGATGAACCTGCTGGGGGCATAGCACAGAACCAACATAGCTCTGATTACACGGCAATTGGCATTGCATTGGAAGATGGGGAGACCTGTTTCGGGGGTGGGGGTGAGCACGGCGGCAAATGACCCAGCTGTGACATAGGCTGGATGTCTGTGAAAATGAGAAGATGATGCATTTGAGAGCTATTCAGAAAGCTGAATCGAGATAAAGTTTGATGGACATTTATTTTTGAAAAGTTCAGGGAGTTTGGGCATTATCTGGTCTCTCAGGATAAGAGTATAATTCTTTATTCAGCATGTTAAAACACCTAACAGAAAAATATAGATGGTTCTCACACCTGGTATTTACAAGATCTTACTTTCTATAATTATTATACCATATGTGTGTGTGTATATACATATATATATATATTTCCTAATATTATTCTTGATAACTGGTACAGAATTGTTGCACTGGTTTTTGAAAAGTGTTTTTTAGCTTCAAATATACAACCACAGCTTCAGCTACTTTAATTTTTTCTCCACTTCTGAAAGTTAATAATGCTCCTGAAAAAGCAATTAAACTAAAAAACAAAGCTTCATTTTGAAGAATAAGCAGCTTGCAGCCTGGTTTAACGCTGAGACAGCACTAATAACACAGCACTTATGATCTAAGGGAGAAAACGAAAAGTCTTTATTATTTCCCCAAACACTGGAACAACCAGGGCCTAAAGACACACTATCACCATTTATTGCATTAGATAACATGCATTTTTGGAAATGAAATGCTTACTTCTGAGCATTATATCCTCCACTTTAATGACCTGGCTAAATAGTTAATTTGATCTCCAAACATAAAGAGCTCTAATGTCATTTCAAGACTCAGAAGCCAAGTAGAAAGGTGAGAGGGAAACAGAATTAAACAGAGCCAATGAGGCAGCCTCTACTTGGAGACACATGATGGGGCATAAATGCTCATTTGACTTAACCCAGAGAAAATAATCTTTGCATTTTAAGATAGGGCTATTTTAAGAAAGACTTCTTCCTAATCCCAGCTCTGCTTTCCACAAGGCTGAGGATAAAGCAGACAGGTTAGTTCAGTAAAATAAAAGTGAAACTTGGCTTTCAACTGAAGAATGTTTTTTTTTCAACTGAAGAATTTGTCTTGCTTCTCTATTAGCCTCAAGAAGTCAGACCCACTCTTGAAGTTGGTATACTCTTGGTGGTTTTCGCATAGAGAAAAGGCTTTCACAGCCCTTATGCCCCGCAAATAAGCATGTCTTTGCTTAATTTGACCCCTGAAATTGGAAACTGTTATCCTAGAGAGAAAGCTCCATACTTAAAGTAAAAGCCACAGTAAACAAAGGATTTATACTTAATAAAATGCCTCACATAACCCCCAAAGCCTTCAACAACAACGCTGATGGTAGCAGAGGTGTTTACTCAGCTCACCTCTTCTGATGGTGGTCAACAGATGCTTGGGCTGAGGGCTGCACTCCTCGATAGAAAACAGTGTTTCCTAATTAGCATACAAACCCTAACCCCATGTGGCACTACACTGATTTTGACAGAAAGGTATATAACACTTATTTTCTTTCCAGAAAAAGACTCAAGCTTGATGTTAAAGTCATACCTTAATCTGTTCTCACTCCCAATTTCTCCCCATTGGCTTCTTGGAAGCTTAGCTCTCTTTGAAGCGACTCTCATATTTCAGGCACTTTCTAAATACTATCCCTTCTCTCCCTACGTGAGTTTAGGTATATTTTCATCCAAACAATTTTGATTTTTTAAAAGAATAAGTTTTTTTTGTTTGTTTGTGGTACGCGGGCCTCTCACTGCTGTGGCCTCTCCCGTTGCGGAGCACGGGCTCCGGACGCGCAGGCTCAGCGGCCATGGCTCACGGGCCTAGCCGCTCCGTGGCATGTGGGATCTTCCCGGACTGGGGCACGAACCCGTGTCCCCTGTATCGGCAGGCGGTCTCTCAACCACTGCGCCACCAGGGAAGCCCCTAAAAGGTTAACTTTTTAACTCTTCTTGTAGTCCAACACTATTGTCAGCTTTTGCATATATGAAAAAGTACTTACTTCACCTACATTTTCAAAAGTAGCAACTTCTTACCAAGGAATTGGAAAGACCAGAAGAGCAAAAGTGAGAACGTGGGAATCCCTGGAGGAACAAAGAAAGGAGAGGGGAACGTTTCATGAAAATATTAAGAAGTTCCTGCAACTCCTGGACAGAAGTCCACAAGTTCCAGATTTCCACCTCCTTCTGTTTTCCAGTCAGCCTAATGTATTTGAGATGTTTAACCCCATCCGTAGGGAGGATAGCCTATAAAAGAATGAATATGAAGCTGAGAGAAACACCTGAGCTAGGAAACATTTTGGGAGAGCTATACAGTAAATAACAATGTTAAAAAAAAAAAAAGTGCATGTGTTTAGATCCAAAAATTTCTTTCTGGAATCTCATGCATGTGCTCAGATTGCCATACATGCATGGATATTGCCAAATTATTCTATAATTTTATTATTATTAAATAAGAGAAAACCACACATATGTCTTAAAGTAGGGTCATGATTAACTTCTAGTACAGCACTCCCCAACATTTTTGGCACCAGAGACCAGTTTTGTGGAAGACAATTTTTTCACAGACAGCGTGGTGGTGGGGATGGTTCAGGCGGTAAGGGGAGCGACGGGGAGTGCAGATGAAGCTTCGCTCACTGGCCCGCCACTCACCTCCTGCTGTGTGGCCCGGTTCCTAACGGGCCTGGGGGTGGGGACCCTTATTCTAGTATATATTCATATTATGGAATTGTATACACAGTACAGTAGGCTTTATATAAGATGAATAAAAAGACCTTTAAAATATATGTTGAATAGAAACAAATCATAGAGAAAAAAGCTAAATATAGCAATGCCATGGCAAAATCTTCCCTAATCCCCCCCCCACAAAAAAAATATATATACTCAACTTTTCCTTTAAATAGTTATATGTAAGGAGGGGAGTTAGGGATAATGGGGATGATAGAGAGAAAATGTTCACTTTTTATTCTATGTAATTCTAACTTTTGAATGTTTGAAGTATACATTTATCTTCATATTTCTTATAAAATTTACAACATTATTGGCATTTTTAAACTGATGAAATTTATTCATTGTCAGTATAGGATCAATTAATAAATTTTGAATGAAATACATTCACTAAGTACAGTATCTCTTACTATTTATTTATTTTTCTACATTAGAGAATATTTCAATAAACTTTTAAATTTGTACATAGATTTGTAAAATATTCATATTGCTATTTCTTTTTCAATTAAACTTCTTTATTTTGAAATAATTTTAGATTCACAGGTAAGTATAAGAAATCATAGAAATTCTGAGCTACTTTTGCCCAATTTTCCCTAATGGTAACATCTTACAAAAGAAGGATCTTTGGATTGCCCTTTTATACCTGCATATATTTCCGTCCTGTGCCCATGATCTCCTTTACCACTATCAGACACTAACATGGTCTCCATTTCTATAGTTTTGTCATTTCAAAATAGTATATAAATAAAATTATGCTGTGTGCGTCCTTCCGAAATTGGCTTTTTTTCCACTCAGCATTATTTGGAGATTCATTCCGGTTGCTGTATGTATCAATTGTTTGTCATTTTTATTGCTTTGGTTGTATTTCATGGCATGAATGTACCACCACTTGTTTATAAACTGCTGAGGGGTGGCTGGCTTGTTTCCAGTTTAGGACTTCAAGAATAAAGCTGCTATACACATTCGTGTACATGTTTATGTTTGGACATAAATGACCAAGAGTGACATTCCTGGGTTACATGGCAAATATATGTTTAGTTTTATAAAAAAGTTGTCATTTTTTATTCAGAATAGCTATATAATTTCACAATCCCAACAGAAATATGAGTGATTCCATTTCCCCATATCCTTGTCAGTATTTAGTGTTGTCACTACTTTTTATTTCAGTCATTGCGATCATGTGTAGCAATATCTCACTCTGGTTTTAATTCGCATTTCTCTAATGGCAATGCTGTTCAACATCTTTTTATTCTTTGTTATGAGCATTCTTGTCATCTGTGTATCCTCTATGGTAAAATTTCTTTTCTGAGTTTTGCCCATTTTCTAATTGGATTATTTGTTTGTTAACATTGCATTTTGAGACTTCTTTACATATGCTAGACGCTAGTCCTTTGTTGGATATGTGGTTTACAAATATTTTATTGCATTCTGTAACTTGTTTTATCATCCTTTTAAACACGATCTTTTGCAGAACAAAAGTTTTTAATTTTGATAAATCCAAATTATCGTTTTTTCCTTTAATGGATTGTCCATTTGGAATCAAGTCTAGAACTCTTTGCCAGATCCTATATCCAAAATTTTAAAAAATTTTTTCTCGAAGTTTTATCATTTTATGATTTACATTAAGTTCATATCATTTCAATTAATTTTTGTATAAGATATGGGACTTAGGTCAAAGTTCTCACCTCTCCTCCCATGGATGTCCAAATCTATTTATTGAAAGGCTAGTCTTCCTTCATTGCATTGCTCTTGCACCTTTGTAAACAATCAGCTGGACATATTTGTGTGAGTCTATTTCTGGGTTCACTACTCTGTTCCACTGAACTATGCGTATAACTGTGTGCCAACAGCACACATTTGATTACTGTAGCTTTATAATAGGTCTTGAAATCAGGTAGACTGATTCTTCACACTATTTTCCTATTTCAAAATTATTTTTGATATTCTAGCTAATTTTCTCCAATATAAAGTTTAGAATAATCGTGTCAATATGTACCAAAAATATTCCTAACATTTTTATAGGAATTGTGTTAAACATATACATTGACTTGAAGGAACTGACATCTTTACTGTGTTGTCTTCTAATCCATGAACATGGCATTTCTCTTCATTTATTTAGATCTTTGTTTTTGTTTTTTCAGCTTGGAAACTCTCTAAGGACAGTAAACTGTGGCAGTGGTGGCGCTCACATTCTTCGTTCCTACTCTCAGAGATCAATGTTTCTTTTCGTTTTAGGAGGGAGGATAAATCTGATCCTTGTTATTCCATCTTGGACAGAAGGGAAAGTCTTCAAGTAATTTTAACTAGTCCAGGTATATTTATTTTCAAATTGTATGCAAATGAAAAGATCAAACAAACAAGCAAAACATTTTTTAAGCAGGTAGGATAAAGATTTCATGATGATAAATCCCAGATAGTCATGATTTCAAGCATTCTTTATTAGATTCCAATTGTCACATAAATGTCCTTCCATTTTTATCGTCTTTATAATGACTCTTACACTTAGGAAGGACACAGCCATTTTTTCTTTTTTCTCTTTGTTTTCTTTTCAACCTAGATGCCTGCATGTTGAATTCAGATAATAGACATTATAATTGTTGTGGTCATGGTTATTATCATTATCATGCAGAATTTACTGAGCACTTGCTTATGTCCTGGCAATATGTTACATATAAAATTATATGGGATTACAATATGAATCCTCACGTTGACCATTTCATGTTTGTAAATTATAATGCCCATTACATAAAAGAAGAAAGTGAAAGCAAAGAGGTGAAGTATCTTATATTGGAATAAAAATCCAGACAGCTTGATTCCAGAGCCTGTGCGTTCGCCGCTGTGAAAAAACTGTCTCAAAGTTTGCTTAAAGATATCGGGGAGATTTTGACTATCCTATCTGTCTGGCGTTCTGCTCATGCCTGACATATTATTCAGACCTCTAATTTTATTGACTACGTTACCAGAAAGACATTCTCACTATTTTCTCCTCAGGTGGTTATATTAGGCCATTTCATTACCAGTGAAAACCACTGACTATGCTTTTAAAGCAGTGTCTTTTACCAGTTATTACCCCAAAGACCCTACTTGGACTCTTCTTAATTAAATGATCACTATCTTAAACTTTTCAACCAAATTTGAACTAAATGCTTATGAAGAACTCTAAGGGCTAGGGTATTGTGTGTAGGTGTCCTCATTTCACACACTTTGCTTTCTCTAGTAGATAAGCCCAGATAACAACAGACCATGACTTGGACTCTTAGTCCTTTCCAAATCCGTGGTTACCCTGAGAAATTCATTCATGTTCCCAAAGCAAACCCAAAAATGCCATGTGTCAAGTTCCATGTGTATATGTATTTAGAACACAAGTAGAGTAGCAAATAAGACATAGATAATCTAAAACAGGTTGATCCAGAACTGTTAACACATGAATACATAGCCTCTGAAAGAGTCTTCCCACCACCATCGTAAATAAACTATATTTACTAAGACAGTTCCCGTGATTTGTGGGTCCCTGGTGCACAGTACTCCATGCACACAAGTAGGAGTTGATAGACTCAGTTCTTAAAGAGGAGGGGGGAACGAGGGAAGGAAGGTAGTTTGTGCATTGTTAAAAGGGTTAGGACTTCTTTTTGCATCTGGGTTTGGACTACTCTTTCCATACAGCAGAACTCTGACCTGTGCCGGGTATGGGAGTGCTACCATTGCTATTTTTTCAAGCTGCCTCTGACAGGATTTCCACTTCAAAGTCCAAAGGAGCCTATTATTGCAAAAAAAACCAAAATATTTTGTGGTCTCCAAGAAACAGGAGATTGATTGAGGACATTTAAAAGGTAGCAGGTAAGAAAACAATCCACTGATGGCTTAACCTGCAACCCCAATTGTATATGATATGCATTAACGAGGAAAGGTAGAACAACTGAAAGGAAACTGCAGCAACACTCCTTTACAGAGACTAGTGACCTTTTTAACGTACTTGAAGAATGATTATTCTTATTGTTTTAGCAAAGCAAGTATAAACACTTTTTAATTGAGGCTTGCATTTAATTCCATCATTTCAGTGATTATTGCTTATTTGAAAACATGTGCATGAGCAGTACCAAATCACCTTATTTTTTTCTCATTTCCTTATTTAGCTTACAAATATGTTTGGCTCAACATGTTTGGAAAATAAATATGCCTACAAGAGTTTTAAAACTATGGTTTATTAAAATATAACACTTGTGAGGTATAGAGAGCAAATGTTAAATGTCAAGCTTCTTTTCGTTCAACAATTTTTCTATTGACAGATCGTCGGCATGTCTGATGAAGTATTTCATGGCACTATTTATATGTATACTTCTACACAGAAAAGATTCATTTTTTTCTTTAGTCTTTGAAGAGGTCATTCTTCTTCTCAAAAGCAAACTCAAATAACTGGACTTCCTATATTTATATGCACTGCAGTTAGTGTTAGGTTGATGTCAAAATGATAGAGACAAAAATCTGTATTTTCAGGAGGTTTAAACAAGCATACATTTCAAAGATTACATTGGGCATTTCTCTCTCTTGCACAGACAGATGATTTAAGCATGATTTAGGTTTCTGGCTGTATAATGGTGTGAGGAGACCTCTGAAAACATGCTCTGCCTTCATTGGAGGTAGTAGGAAACACTACACAGTAAAGAGATTCTGAAGTTAACATGTGATTATGAGTGGGGAATTTATAACCAACTAGTAGAGCAGGGAACAAAATGATATTTTTATTTAGAAGATGATATTTCAAATATTCTAGATGGTATATAATTTCTTAAAGGGTAAACAGAAGAAATACTGTAAATTGACTTATATTACAGATTATGCCTGTCTACATTTGCCATCTACACTGCATGATTTAAATCAACACATGTCTTCTTTCATCTGTGAAAGGACTTATTACCTTGTCCTTTCTAGGCGCATGCTAAGTTTTATTTATAGATAGTGAGGAAAATTTACAGGAGAGGTTTGTAAGTACAATATGCAATTATTTTGAGAGCTGTATCTATCACCAAGGGGTGCTAGAGATGGTATTAATAAAGTTCCTGATTCTTTCCATTGACTTTTATATAAAAACTGAGATGTGCCTAATTAATCATGACAATGTTATTTCCTCAGGTAGTTAGTGTTTTAAGAGTACCCATAGGATGTAAATTCTGGGAAGAAAATATATGTTAATTTCATTTAAAATGGGGAATGCCTGGTATGGAAAATATTGTTCATGATTTCACTGTGAATCTGCATAAGCATGACTCTGGAATAATGGGGATTTAGAGGTGCAAGAATGGTTTCACTAACTCCAAGTTTCTCCAAGCCTCCACAGAATAGAATTTTTTTTTTACCTTTAAAAAAATTTTTTTTAAATTTTTTATTGGAGTATAATTGCTTTACAATAGTGTGTTAGTTTCTGCTTTACAATAAAGTGAATCAACTATACATATACATATATCCCCATATCTCCTCTCTCCTGCGTCTCCCTCCCACCCTCCGTATTCCATCCCTTTAGGTGGTCACAAAGCACCGAGCTGATCTCCCTGTGCTATGCGGCTGCTTCCCACTAGCTATTTATTTTACATTTGGTAGTGTATATATGTCAATGCCACTCTCTCACTTCGTCCCAGCTTACCCTTCTCCCTCCCCATGTCCTCAAGTCCATTCTCTACAACTGTGTCTTTGCTCCTGTCCTGCCCCTAGGTTCTTCAGAATTTTTTTTTTTTTTTAGATTCCATATATATGTGTTAGCATACGGTATTTGGTTTTCTCTTTCTGACTTACTTCACTCTGTATGACAGTCTCTAGGTCCATCCACCTCACTACAAATAACTCAATTTCATTCTTTCTATGGCTGAGTAATATTCCACTGTGTATATGTGCCACATCTTCTTTATCCATTCATCTGTCGATGGACACTTAGGTTGCTTCCATGTCCTGGCTATTGTAAATAGTGCTGCAATGAACACTGTGGTACATAACTCTTTTTGAATTATGGTTTTCTCAGGGTATATGCCCAGTAGTGGGATGGGTGGGTCACAAGGTAGTTCTATTTTTAGTTTTTTAAGGAACCTCCATACTGTTCTGCATAGTGGCTGTATCAATTTACATTACCACCAACAGTGCAAGAGGGTTCCCTTTTCTCCACACCCTCTCTAGAATTTATTGTTTGTAGATTTTTTGATGATGGCCATCCTCACTGGTGTGAGGTGATAACTCATTGTAGTTTTGATTTGCATTTCTCTACTGATTAGTGATGTTGAGCATACCTTCATGGGCTTGTTGGCAATCTATATATCTTCTTCGGAAAAATGTCTATTTAGGTCTTCTGCCCATTTTTGCATTGGGTTGTTTGAGCTGTAGGAGCTACTTGTATATGTTGCAGATTAATCGTTTGTCAGTTGCTTCATTTGCAAATATTTTCTCCCATTCTGAGGGTTGTCTTTTCATCTTGTTTATGGTTTCCTTTGCTGTGCAAAAGCTTTTAAGTTTCATTAGGTCCCATTTGTTTGTTTTTATTTCCATTTCTCTAGGAGGTGGGTCAAAAAGAATCTTGCTGTGATTTATGTCATAATGTGTTCTGCCTATGTTTTCCTCTAAAAGTTTTATAATGTCTGGCCTTACATTTAGGTCTTTAATCCATTTTGAGTTTATTTTTCTGTATGGTGTTAGGGAGCGTTCAAATTTCATTCTTTTACATGTAGCTCTGCAGTTTCCCAGCACCAATTATTGAAGAGGCTGTCTTTTCTCCACTGTATATTCTTGCCTCCTTTATCAAAGATAAGGTGACCATATGTGTGTGGGTTTATCTCTGGGCTTTCTATCCTGTTCCATTGATCTATATTTCTGTTTTTGTGCCAGTACCATACTGTCTTGATTACTGTAGCTTTGTAGTATAGTCTGAAGTCTGGGAGCCTGATTCCTCCAGCTCCGTTTTTCTTTCTCAAGATTGCTTTGGCTATTCGGGTCTTTTGTGTTTCCATACAAATTGTGAAATTTTTCTTTCAAGTTCTGTGAAAAATGCCATTGGTAGTTTGATAGGGATTGCACTGAATCTGTAGATTGCTTTGGGTAGTTTAGTCTTTTTCACAATGTTGATTCTTCCAATCCAAGAACATGGGATATCTCTCCATCTGTTTGTGTCATCTTTAATTTCTTTCATTAGTGTCATAGTTTTCTGCATACAGGTCTTTTGTCTACTTAGGTAGGTTTATTCCTAGGTATTTTATTCTTTTGTTGCAATGGCAAATGGGAGTGATTCCTTAATTCTTCTTTCAGATTTTTCATAATTATTGTATAGGAATGCTAGAGCTCTCTGTGCATTAATTTTGTATCCTGCTACTTTACCAAATTCATTGATTAGCTCTAGTAGTTTTCTGGTAGCATGTTTAGGATTCTCTATGTATAATATCACGTCATCTGCAAACAGTGACGGCTTTACTTCTTTTCCGATTTGTATTCCTTTTATTTCTTTTCCTACTCTGACTGCTGTGGCTAAAACTTCCAAAACTATGTTGCATAATAGTGGTGAGATTAGACAACCTTGTCTTGCTCCTGATCTTAGAGGAAATGGTTTCAGTTTTTCACCATTGACAAAGATGTTGGCTGTGGGTTTGTCATATATGGCCTTTATTATGTTCAGGTAAGTTCCCTCTATGCCTACTTTCTGGAGGGCTTTTATCATAAATGGGTGTTGAATTTTGTCACAAGCTTTTTCTGCATCTATTGAGATGATCATATGGTTTCTCTCCTTCAATTTGTTAATATGTTGTATCACATTGATTGATTTGCATATACTGAAGAATCCCTGCATTCCTGGGACAAACCCCACTTGATCATAGTGTATGATCCTTATAATGTGCTGTTGGATTCTGTTTGCTAATATTTTGTTGAGGATTTTTGCATCTATGTTCAACAGTGATATTAGCCTGTAGTTTTCTTTGTGACATCTTTGTCTGGTTTTGGTATCAGGGTCAGTCTTTCCCATGGTTAAAACCAGTGAGGCTCTAATGAGGTCTTAGGGAAGGCTTCAGCCAAACAGAAAACCTAGAATTTTTTAAAAAAGAAAAATTGTATGCAATGATATGCTTTAGAGCTTGTTTTTAGTTTGTTGTTAGATTCATTAGTACAGGTTTCTGGGAACTATCTGTATTTAGTAATTTGATATGGAAATCCTGAAATATGGGATACTTTACAATGTTTTGGGCTTCCCCATTGGTTTTTTACCACTGTGAGAAACAAAAGTAGAGAAAAGAAAAATAATGTCAGGTTCCTAGGACCCATTTCAATGTTATAAAACTCACCAGTAGGCCCAATTTGAAACATGACAGTACTTTTTTCTAATCTAGTACAATATTCTAAGCACTTGCTTAGCACTTTCTTATTGGTAATTGAATAGTTTTTATTTCCATAATCTTTGATTTTACAATCAAATAATTCTAAACATTCTTGTTTATTTAAATATTTGCATTTAAAAGAGATGTGGAAAAATTAGACAAGAGTATTCTGGCCTCATGTTGTATAGACCAATGTGGAAAACAGTATTCTTATATTCTACAGAAACTCCTGTCAAGACTCCAACAGTCGATCGAATAATTCAATTCTGAGTCAGTTTCACAGTAATGTGTGGCCATCTCTCCCCTATTTTGGTAGTTGATATCTAATATAAATAAGTACTTCCTAGTCTGTAAGCTAAGTTCAGGAAAACAAATTATGTGAAGGAATCTGGTCATATAATTATTTTTTTCTATAAGGAATTCTGAAAAATAATAAGCTGGTTTTAAAAACTGATATATCAGTGTTGTCATGTATCAATGTAAAAAATAAAAAAGATGCTAATTGACTTATAATCATCAGAAGAAATCAGAAAAATATGCTGCCATGATATAAATGCAAATATATTATCAATTAGTTCAGATATAGTACTTGACATTTAAAGATAATTTGTCCTAATTCAGACACATTGTGTTCATTTATCTTTTTTTAAGTTGGTTCATATAAGGAAACCAATATGCATTCAGTTATATAGGATGAAGACAGTTTAGAATAAAGTCTTGTAAAAAAATCTAAAGTAAAACTATAGCCAGCCCTCCGTATATAAGGGTTCTACATCTGGAGATTCCACGAACCACAGATTGAAAATATTTTAAAAAATCTCCAAAAAGTTGCCAAAAGCAAAAATTGAAGTTGCCACACTCAGGCAATTTTTACATAGCATTTACACTGTATTTAAACCATATACATGGGATTTACATTGTATTAATTATGATAAATAATCTTCAGATGGTTTAAAGTACAAGAAAGGATGAGAATAGGTTATATGCAAATAGCACGCTATTTTATATAAGGGACTTGAACATCCATGGATTTCAGTATCCACAGGTGGTCCTGGAACCAAACTCCCTCAATACCAAGGGATGACTGTATAAACAGAGATTAACTCCAGAGAAGGGTCGAAGAGTCAGGATGAAGTGAAGGAAAGTGGTGAGACAGTAAAAAAAAAAAAAAAAAAAAAAAAAAAAAAAAAAGTAGATTAAATTTTACACCCTTTAACAATGCATTAAATATATGCCTATTTTACATGCGTGCTTTTCAAATAAAATGTGTTAGAATTATTTTAATATATTTATTTTATAGTGATAGCTGAAATGTTATTATATGCAAATATATTTTCCCTTCAAGACATCAAAACTGAGCAAATTTTAAATGCACAATTGTATTCCATCAATCAAATATAAACGTTATTCATATTTGGCTGTATGTGTATAACTTTAACCAAGTAACAGTTCTTTTGGCTTATTTTTTTCTGTAATCTACCCAATTTTCAAGTTCTATTTGAATTTCTTTCAGAAAAAAAAAAAATTCAATTCTTATTCTCCATAATACCTCCTGACTAACCTGAGGTCTTCAACTCTACCTGATCACTATGAATTTTAAGGAAGCAAAAAGATTTCTCATTCTCAGACTGATTTGATGCACATCAACAAACAGTCTTTCTTTTTTGTGTGCAAATGTTATTTCTTCAAAGGTAGGAACAGTGCCCTAACCTCCTTTTCATCTCACACAAAGCTGGGTATTCTTGTTGTTTGTTGAATAAATACATATTTAACAATTATGGCACTAGAATTTTTTATTCAGATGTGCCTATTTTTAATAGAGAGTGTCTCATAAACTGAGCTGATTACTTGTTTTAGGATCCTGCAAAATGATCTTATTCTGGTTGCTTTTACAGACTTTTAACAGTCATTATTTCTTTAAGTATCAAGGAGTTAATTTTCCTCCCAAAAGATTAAAATTGAAGGAAACCCAGGGAAACCACCTTGTCTGGCTGAAGTTAGAGGTAAATGTGCAGTGTAATGTGGAGAAATCGAAAGTATTCCATGACTTCTATTAACTCTCCAACTATGTAACAATTCTGTTCACTACCCTGCACTTAGTTTTATCATGTATAAAATGAGAATTTTTGACAAATATTATTAAAGTAAACTTATATTTAGAATAGTTTTAGATTTACAGGAAAATTGCAAAGATAGTTTAGCTTAAACTTTAAAACAAAAGAGATAACTAACTGCTGAACAACCATGAACAGGAAGACACTCAAACTCACCAAAAAGATACCCCACATCCAAAGACAAAGGAGAAGCAACAATGAGATGTTAGGAGAGATGCAATCACAATAAAATAAAATCCCATAACTGCTCAGTGGGTGACTCACAAACTGGACAACAATTATACCACAGAAGTCCACCCACTGGAGTGAAGGTTCTGAGTTCCACATCAGGCTTCCCAACCTGGGGGTCCGGCAACGGGAGGAGGAATTCCCAGAGAATCAGACTTTGAAGGATAGCGGGATTTGATTGCCTTGAAATCAAACTTCAAAGGGACAGGGGTAAACAGAGACTCCACTCTTGGAGGACACACAGAAAGTAGTAAGCATATCAGGAGCCAAGGGGAAGGAGCAGTAACCCCATAGGAGATTAAACCAGACCTACCTGCTACTGTTGGAGCGTCTCCTGCAGAGGCAGGAGGTGGCTGTCGCTGACCACGGGGACAAGGACACAGGCAGCAGTTCTGGGAAGTACTCCCTGGCATTAGCCTTCACAGAGTCTGCCATTAGCCCCACCAAAGAGCATGTAGGCTCCAGTGCCAGATCACCTCAGGCCAAACAACCAGCAGAAAGGGAACTCAGCCCCACCCATCATCAGACAGGCAGATTAAAATTTTACTGAGCTCTGCCCACCAGACCAACACCCAGCTCTACCCACCACCAGTCCCTCCCATCAGGAAGCTTGCACAAGCCTCTTAGACAGCCTGATCCACCAGAGGAGACAGGAGAAGCAAGAATTACAATCCTGCAGCCTGTGGAACGAAAACCACATTCACAGAAAGACAGACAAAATGAAAAGGCAGAGGACTATGTACCAGATGAAGGAACAGGATAAAAATCCAGAAAAACAAGTAAATTAAGTGGACATAGGCAACCTTCCAGAAAAAGAATTCAGAACAATGAGAGTGAAAATGATCCAAGACCTCAGAAAAAGAATGGAGCCAAAATCAAGAAGATGCAAGAAATGTTTAACAAAGATCTAGAAGAATTAAAGAACAAACAAACAGAGATGAACAATACAATAACCGAAATGAAAAATACACTAGAAGGAATCAATAGCAGAATAACAGGCAAAGAACGGATAAGTGACCTGGAAGGCAGAATCCTGGAAATCACTGCTGCAGAACAGAATAAAGAAGGAGGAATGAAAAGAAATGAAGACAACCTAAGAGACATCTGCGGCAACACTAAACACACCAATATTCACATTATAGGGGTCCCAGAAAGAGAAGAGAGAGAACGGATCCAAGAAAATATGTGAAGAGATTATAGTTGAAAACTTCCCTAACATGGGAAAGGAAATAGCGACCCAAGTCCAGGAAGCAGAGAGAGTCCCAGGCAGGATAAACCTAAGGAGAAACATGCTGAGACACACAGTAATCAAACTAACAAAAATTAAAGACAAAGAAAAATTATTAAAAGCAACAAGGGAAAACAACAAATAACATAAAAGGGAACGCCCATAAAGTTCATAGCTGATTTCTCAGCAGAAACTCTACAAGCCAGAAGGGAGTGGCACGATATATTTAAAGTGAAAAAAGGGAAGAATCTACAACAAGATTACTCTACCCAGCAAGGATCTCATTCAGATTTGACAGAGAAATCAAAAGCTTTACAGACAAGCAAAAGCTAAGAGAATTCAGCACCACCAAACCAGCTCTACAACAAATGCTAAAGAAACTTCCCTAAGTGGGAAACACAAGAAAAGAAAAGGACCTACAAAAACAAATCCAAAACAATTAAGAAAATGGTAATAGGAATATACATATCGATAATTACCTTAAATGTGAATGGATTAAATGGTCCAACCAAAAGACACAGGCGTGCTGAGTGAATACAAAAACCCATATATATGCTGTCTACAAGAGACACACTTCAGACCTAGGGACACATACAGACTGAAAGTGAGGGGATGGGAAAAGATATTCCATGCAAATAGAAATCAAAAGAAAGCTGGAGTAGCAATACTCATATCAGATGAAATAGACTTTAAAATAAAGCATGTTACAAGAGACAAGGAAGGACACTACATAATGATCAAGGGATCAATCCAAGAAGAAGATATAACAATTATAAATATATATGCACCTAACATAGGAGCACCTCAATACATAAGGCAAATGCTAAGAGCTCTAAAAGAGGAAATCAACAGCAACACAATAATAGTGGGGGACTTTAACAACTCACACCAATGGACAGATCATCGAGACAGAAAATTAATAAGGAAACACAAGCTTTAAATGACACAATAGAACAGATAAATTTAATCGATATTTATTGGACATTCCATCAAAAAAACGCAGATTACACTTTCTTCTCAAGTGTACATGGAACATTCTCCAGGACAGATCACATCTTGGGTCACAAATCAAGCCTTGGTAAATTTAAGAAAACTGAAATGATATCAAGCATCTTTTCCGAGCACAACACTATGAGATTAGAAACCCATTAGCAGGGAAGAAAACATAAAAAACACAAACACATGGAGGCTAAACATTACTGAATAACCAAGAGATCACTGAAGAAATCAAAGAGAAAATCAAAAAATACCTAGAGACAAATCACAATGAAAAGATGACAATCTAAAACCTATGGGATGCAGCAAAAGCCATTCTAAGAGGGAAGTTTATAGCAATACAATCCTACCTCAAGAAACAGTAAAAATCTCAAATAAACAACCAAACCTTACATCTAAAGCAATTAGAGAAAGAAGAACAAAAAAAAAAAAACCCAAAGTTAGCAGAAGGAAAGAAATCATAAAGATCAGATCAGAAATAAATGAAATAGAAACAAAGAAAACAAGAGCAAAGATCAATAAAACTGCAAGCTGGTTCTTTGAAACGATAAAACTGATAAATCTTTAGCCAGACTCATCAAGAAAAAGAGGGAGAGGACTCAAATCAATAAAATTAGAAATGAAAAAGGAGAAGTTACAATGGACACTGCAGAAATACAAAGCATCATCATAAGAGACTACTACAAGCAACTCTGTTTCAATAAAATGGACAACCTGGAAAAAATGGACAAATATTTAGAAAGGTATACCTTCCAAGACTGAACCAGGACGAAATAGAAAATATGAACAGACCACTCACAAGTAATGAAATGGAAACTATGATTAAAAATCTTCCAACAAACAAAAGTCCAGGACCAGATGGCTTCACCGGTGAATTCTATCAAACATTTAGAGAAGAGCTAACGCCCATCCTTCTCAAACTCTTCCAAAAAATTGCAGAGGAAGGAACATTCCTAAACTCAATCTACGAGGCCACCATCACCCTGTTACCCAAACCAGACAAAGATACTTTAAAAAAAGAAAATTACAGACCAATATCACTGATGAATATAGATGCAACAATCCTCAACAAAATACTGGCAAACAGAATCCAACAACACATTAAAAGGATTATACATCATGATCAAGTGGGATTTATCCCAGTGATGCAAGGATTCTTCAATATATGTAAATCAATGTGATAAACCATATTAACAAACTGAAATATAAAAACCATATGATCATCTCAATAGATGAAGAAACAGCTTTTGACAAAATTCAACACCCATTTATGATAAAAACTCTAGAGAAAATGGGCATAGAGGGAATCTACCTCAACATAATAAAGGCCATATATGCAAAACCCACAGCAAATATAATTCTCAACGGTGAAAATTGAAAGCATTTCCTCTCAGATCAGAAACAAGACAGGGATGTCCACTCTCACCACTATTATTCAACATAGTTTTGGAAGTCCTAACCACAGCGATCAGAGAAGAAAAAGAAATAAAAGGAATAGAAATTGGAAAAGAAGAAGTAAAACTATCACTGTTTGCAGATGACGTGATACTATACATAGATAATTCTGAAGATGCCATCAGAAAACTACTAGAGCTAATCAGTGAATGTGGTAAAGCTGCAGGATATAAAATTAATGCACAGAAATCTCTTGCATTCCTATACATTAAGAATGAAAGATCAGAAAGAGATATTAAGAAAACAATTCCATTCACCATTGCAACAAAAAGAACAGAAGACCTAGGAATAAACCTACCTAAGGAGGTAAAAGACCTGTCAGCAAACTATAAGACACTGATGAAAGAAATCAAAGATGACACAAACAGGTGGAGCAATATACCATATTCTTGGATTGGAAGAATCAATATTGTGAAAATGACTGTACTACCCAAAGCAATCTACAGATTCAATGCAATCCCTATCAAATTACCAATGGCATTTTTTACAGAACTATAACAAAAAATCTTAAAATTTGTATGGAGACACAAAAGAACCCAAATAGCCAAAGCAATGTTGAGGGGAAAAAAATGGATCTGGAGGAATCAGACTCCCTGACTTCACACTACACTACAAAGATACAGTAATCAAGACGATATGGTACTGGCACAAAAACAGAAGTATAGATCAGTAGAACCAAATGGAAAGCCCAAGATAAACCCATGCACCTATGGTCAACTAATCTATGACAAAGGAGGCAAGGATATACAATGGAGAAAAGACAGTCTCTTCAATAAGTGGTGCTGGGAAAACTGGACAGCTACGTGTAAAAGAATGAAATTAGAACACTCCCTAACACCATACACAAAAATAAACTCAAAATGGATTCAAGACCTAAATGTAAGGCCAGACACTATCAAACTCTTAGAAGAAAACATAGGCAGAACACTATGAGATAAATCACAGCAGGATCCTTTTTGACCCACCTCTTGGAGAAATGGAAATAAAAACAAAAATAAATAAATGGGACCTAATGAAACTTAAAAGCTTTTGCACAGCAAAGGAAACCATAAACAAGACGAAAAGACAACCCTCAGAATGGGAGAAAATATTTGCAAATGAAGCAACTGACAAAGGATTAATCTCCAAAATTTACAAGCAGCTCATGTAGCTCAATATCAAAAAAACAAACAACTCAATCGAAAAATGGCAGAAGACCTAAATAGACATTTCTCCAAAGAAGACATACAGATTGCCAAGAAACACATGAAAGGATGCTCAACATCACTAATCATTAGAGAAATGCAAATCAAAGCTACAATGAGGTATCACCTCACAGTGGTCAGAATGGCCATCATCAAAAAATCTACAAACAATAAATGCTGGAGAGGGTGTGGAGAAAAGGGAACCCTCTTGTACTGTTGGTGGGAATGTAAATTGATACAGCAACTATGGAGAACAGTATGGAGGTTCCTTAAAAAACTAAAAATAGAACTACCGTATGACCCAGCAATCCCACTACTGGGCATATACCCTGAGAAAACCGTAATTCAAAAAGACACGTGCACCCCAATGTTCATTGTAGCACTATTTACAACAGCCAGGACATGGAAGCAACCTAAGTGTCCATCAACAGATGAATGGATAAAAAAGATGTGGCACATATATACAATGGAATATTACTCAGCCATTAAAAGTAACTAAATTGGGTCATTTGTAGAGAGGTGAATGGACCTAGAGACTGTCCCGCAGAGTGAAATAAGTCAGAAAGAAAAAAACAAATATCGTATATTAATGCATATATGTGGAATCTAGAAAAATGGTACTGATGAACTGGTTTGCAAGGCAGAAATAGAGACACAGATGTAGAGAATAAATGTATGGACACCAAGGGGGGAAAGCAGGGGTTAGGAGGTGGTGGTGGTGGTGGGATGAATTGGGAGTTTGGGATTGACATACATACACTAATATGTATAAAACAGATTAACTAATTAGAACCTGCTGTATAAAAAAATAAAGTAAAATTCAAAACTGATCTAAAATGTTAAGAAAAGATCTTATGTAAAAAGTCAATGCTAGGGCTTCCCTGGTGGCGCAGTGGTTGAGAGTCCGCCTGCCGATGCAGGGGACGCGGGTTCGTGCCCTGGTCCGGGAAGGTCCCACATGCCCTGGAGCGGCTGGGCCCGTGAGCCATGGCCGCTGAGCCTGCGCGTCCGGAGCCTGTGCTCCGCAACGGGAGAGGCCACAACAGTGAGAGGCCCGCGTACCGCAAAAAAAAAAAAAAAAAAAGTCAATGCTAATAAGGTATAGAGAGAGCACTGAATGTTCTTTCACTTGCTGCACAGTATGTGTGTCAAAAAGTTTGTAAGAAAGTAAAATTTTCATCCAGTCAATATCATTTGATTGAATATAATTTTGACTATTACCTTTTTTTGATTTTAGAGGTATTCTCTTCCTTAAAATGTGTTTTTGAAAATAACATTTATTTTCTTTTTACCTTAACAATCACCCTTTTTATCAATATGTGATCTAAACACGTATATCTTTCTTTTTTTAAAATAAATTAATTTTTATTGGAGTATAGATGCTTTATAATGTTGTGTTAGTTTCTTCTGTGCCGCAAAGTGAATCAGTTATACATATACAAATATCCACTCTTTTTTAGATTTCCTTCCCATTTAGGTCATCACAGAGCACTGAGTAGCGTTCCCTGTGCTAACCAGTAGGTTCTCATTAGTTATGTATTTCATACATAGTAGTGTATATAACAAAGAGCTTTCTTTTATTCCAAGGTATCTCTGAGGGAAATTGGTAAATGTTATCATAAGTGTGTACATGTGTTTACATTTACTTGAAAATATGCATTTTTTCACATGTTATCTTAGGACAAACACCAAAATATTAGTAGTAGTTAACTCTGAGAGAAGAGATTAAACACAATTTTTTCTGTTTGGGAAAAAAAAAATTAAAGAAACTGTAAAGCTGATTCTAAAATGCATGTGGAAATACAAGGGACCCAGAATAGTCAAAACAATCTTAAGACAGAGAAACAAAGTTGGGTGACACACACTTCCCTATTTCAAAACTTATTACAAAGCTAAAGTAACTTATTACAGTACTTACAGTGTGTACTGGCATGAGAATAGACATATAGGTACATAGAATATAATTGAGAGCCCCCAAATTGTCTCACGTTTAGTGTCAGTTGATTTTTGACAAGGGTGCCCAGACAATTCAATGGGAGTTAAGTTTGTCTTTTCAACAAATGGTGCTGGGACAACTGGATATCTACATGCAAAGGAATGAAATTGGACCCCTTCTGCATACCAGATACAAAAAAAAAGCTCAAAAGGAAGCAGAGACTTAAATGTAACAGCTAAAACTATGAAACTGTAGAAGAAAACATAAGCATAATTCTTCATGTCCTTGGATTAGGAAAGTTTCATATATACCAAAAGCTCAAGTGACAAAAGAAAAAATAGATAAATTGTTTCATCAAAATTTGAAACTGTGCAGTAAAAGACACAATGAAGAAAGTGAATGGACAAGATACAGTGTGGAAGAAAATATCTGCAAATATTATAAATGATGAGGGAATGGTGTCCAGATTATATATTTAAATTAAAAAAACAAAAAACCTGGTACAAATGGAAAATAAAAAGACACATAACCCAATTAAAAATGGGCAGAGATGGGCTTCCCTGGTGGCACAGTGGTTGAGAGTCTGCCTGCCAATGCAGGGGACACGGGTTCGTGCCCTGGTCCAGGAAGATCCCACATGTCACGGAGCGGCTGGGCCCGTGGGACTTGGCCACTGAGCCTGCGCGTCCAGAGCCTGTGCTCCACAACGGGAGAGGCCACAACAGTGAGAGGCACGTGTACAGCAAAAAAAAAAAAAAAATGGGCAGAGAATCTGAATAGACATTTCTCCAAGGAAGAGATATACACCTGACAATTAAAGTAGTTATTCAGGAATGCAAATCAACATCACAATGAAATACCACTCCACACCTACTAGGATGACTACAATCCAAAAAGCAATGTGTTGATGAGGATGTGGAGAGATTGGTACACTGAAACATTTTTGCTGAGATTCTAAAATAGTATAGCTATTATGGAAAACAGTCTGTCAGTTCCTCAAAATGTTAAACCTAGATTTCCTATGTGACCCAGCAATTCCACTTCTAACTATATACCCCTCAAAATGAAAACCTATGTCCAACAAAAACTTGTACATGAATATTCTTAGCAGCATTATTCGTAATAGCCAAAAAGTGGAAACAACATAAAAGTCCAGCAAATGGTGAATGGATAAACAAAATGTGGTTTATTCTTTCTATTATCTATTCAATGGAATATTATTCTGCTATAAAAACAAATGGAATGCCGATACATTCCACAACATGGATAGACTTTGAAGACATTATGCCAAGTAAAATGAATCCAGTCACAAAAGAACCAAAAGTATATGATTCCACTTACGGGAACTGTGCAGAACAGGCAATTCTACAGACACAGACAGGAGATTAGTATTTGCCTAGGGCTGGGTGGGTCAGAGGGAAATAGGAAGTGAACTGCTAAAGGGTACATGGAAATAAGAGGAAAATTATAAAACTTTTAGAAAAAACCATAGGAGTAAATCTTTATGACTTATATATTAGGTAATTACTGCTAAGATATGACACCATCTTAGATATGATGCCTCGGATATGACAGGGTTTCTTTTTGGGGTAATGAAATGCTCTAAAATTGATTTTGCTGGCAGTCACACAGTTGTGAACATACTGAAGAGCATCAACGTGTCCAATTTAAATTAGCAAATTGTATGGCATGCAAAATATATCTCAGGAAGGGCATTAAAAGTAACATTTTTAAAGGCGTCTTTATAACATAAGCAAACAGATAAATAAAGTTCTACCCAGCAAATATTGGGACATGGGAGAAAGACGGGGCAAATAGAGAAAATATTCTGGCTAAATCAAAAATAAATGCCTATGTTTAGGCAACAATGTAATTTATGTAAAAAATGCCAAATAAATCAGCTATATTTTCAATTTTATCCTTTTTTTTTGTTTTTGAAATTCCATTTCCATGGCGTGGTAAGATAGATAGACATTTTTCCCTCTCAATTTTGTCATTCTCTCACTGTATAATAAGTTGGCCTTTACCTATTTAGTGACATAAACACAGAGCTCCAGAAACTTTGCTTAAGTAAGTAAATCTGATTTCATTTTGCTAGTGGTAACAATTCCCTTTGATTTGCAAGTTAATCTGAACTGCTCCTATAAGAATAATCTCTTGTTATTATGTGTGTCTACTGGGCTAGTTCTGTTAGCAAACCTTGTCTACCCACAGAAAATGAAGAATGAATAAAAAGAGAAGATTTCAATTCATCACCCATGCCACATCATATGCCATCAAATCCCTTTTAAAGTTAAACGTTATATTTTTTTCCCTTTGGTTTAAGAACTCAAAGCAATTTCAGTGACTATAAGGTCACACTTTTGCAAATTAATTAAACCCTTTCGAAATACAGTCTCTGCTTTGGTTATGAGTCTACTTATATTGTCAAAGTTACATATGTTAATCTTACAATTTTTTAATTTGATTCTATTTTCCACATTCCTCATTTTATATACAATACAGTTTTCTTCCAATTTATATAATTTGTCAATAACTGTTGAAATTCATAATTCATACTCTGAGAGTTTCTGAATTTATTAAGAGCAATGCACATTGAAATGCTATCTCAAAATATTTGTACCTGTAACCTCCCTCTACCACTGTGAACCTGAATTAATACAAAAGTTAAATTACCAGAAATCTACAAGAAGCTCTTTGTTTCATGTATAGAATGGAGATATTATAACTCAATGAAATAGCTCTTTGTGAGACTCAGAATTAATGGATATAAACTGTTTATCATTATTTTGGTTCCACATTAGATACCTTTTAATAGCAGAAATATTCTGAGCCTTTCAAGAACACACAACACTCTTTTCCTCTTCTGGAAAACTGTCTAGTAATTTGAAATTACTAATAGGCTTTAATTTATGTCAAATAAGTTGCCAGTATTTAAATGTCTGTTTACAGTGGAGTAATTTTCAATTTTCAGCTAAACTGTTTGCAAAACTCCATAGTTAGCATGCAAGGAGGGTCAACCATCCCCCTAGAAGGCTGTAGGGTTCTTTTCAACCCTCAAAAGCATTAATTCTGGTTTTAGGTACCCAGAGGATTCCCAAAGTGGTTTCTGCCAGCCAAGTCACCATGCCCTCCAGCATCCCTTCTAACGTGGCAGTTTCTCTTGAAGAAAAAAAAGTTCCTCAAATTGTTAAATGAGATAATTAGAACTAGCTAGAATTGGGCTGATAATAGGCATGGGAATTTTTCAAGGGCAACCGTGTCAAAAACGTTTTTTAATACAGGTCCAGGGTTTGTGAAAACTTGTACAAAGGGAAATGTTGCCACTTTGGATCCCTGAGGAGTTCAGTCCTTTGCCAACATGAATGAACTGCACTGTGCACAAGCGATTGCTCCATTTCTAAGCAAAACATTGAAGTGGTTAGTGTCAGTCTGTTTCTTATATCTTCACAGTTAGCAACTTAAAAAAGAGAAAGAAATGAATCGCAAGCCTTTTAATGTTACACACTCAGAGCTCCAGTATGGGAATTTTCTATGTAAAAGAAAAAAAAAAGTATGATAGCTAAACCATTATGTAAATCGGAACTTCTCAAGGCGAACAAGAAAACATTCTACAATTGTAGCATGTCATATCAGATAATTTTTCGTTGTTAGAAGAAAAGCTCTTATTTGAATTGATAATTAATTCATTACTATTATTTTTTAAAAATATTAAATACATGAATCAAAAAAGAATGAAAAGCCCTGAGAAACTTGTTGCTTTTACCACTGCACCCACTGATAATAAGAGAATGATTCTGCATTTGCAAATATCTTTGTTGATATGTATGTTGGTGGGTACATTTAATAACAAAATCAATAACAACAAAATATCCCATAAAAACACACTGTTGGGCAACAGAGTCTAGGAAAACTTCAGTAGCTTTTCTTCACTGGTGATCAGAGAGTTATAGTGTAACTAATTCTTTTAACCATCTCAGAGAGAAGAAAAAAATGTGTGAAATGAGATATATTTAAATTAAATCCTCTGATGACACTGGCATTCTTTAATGACTTCACCTCATGCTATTTCCCATTATTCCTCAGCTCTAAATCTAGCCCAGAAGATTAAGGCTCTGAGAGTGAGTCTTGAAGCTCCAACATTTCATCTCAGATCTGTTTCTCACCTACTAAACATGTCCTGTGAACCCTGACAAATCATTTAGCAATACAAGGAAGTCTCACCTTGCGAAGTCTAATGATCCTTTGTACTTTCGAGCCATACAAATATTCAAAACCTGCTGTCACTGAAGCTTATAAGAAAATTTATCCATGTTGGCCAAATACTCCAGTTCTTCTGCTTCTACAAAGGGAGACTCCCGAAACGAAGGCTACAACTTTAGGGATGTTGAATTGGTTCAACAAAATATAATGGGAAATAAATAAAATTAAAATGGATTTCGAGTTCTGGTGAAGACAAGAGCTAAGGATAGCCTACATACACTCCAACCACAAACAACTGGATCAATGGATAAAATTTATGAAGTATAAATTATGCTATTTGTAGGCATCAGACAACACAAAGAATGGAAATACATGATGTAAGCTTCGTATCTACCTCGGCTTCTATCTGTATGGAGGCATTTCAAAATTTTGTTACAGGGGAGTAGTGGCCAAATAGAGAGAAATAGTTTCATTGGGCAGAAGAAAGAGAGATCAGAGTTTGTGGTTGTTAAATAAGCAAAGATGTGTGGGGTAGAAGAAGAGACACAGATATCTGCAGAGTGATTTCCTTGAGTCTTTGACTGAATATTAACTTCCTATTTGCAGGATGAGACTCTGTGCAGCCTGGCAGGGAACAGCTTAATTTATGGAAGTCAAACAGTCCTGGGAACAATTAGAGTTCTCATCAATCATATAAAGAGAGATCACTGAAAACCCAGACATTCAATTAAAATCCCAGAAAAGCCTTTCCTTATAAATAAAGCTGATGTAATCTTAGAGTAAGAGTTACGCCAGGACATTCCTAACAAAACCTAAAACTAGCTTCAGTGTAGTTAAGGTAATCATGCAGTAAATTAGGTGACTGACAGAACAAAACTGAAAGCTCTTACAAATGAAATCCAGATTCTGATACACCTGGGTCAATTAAAAAATTTGTAACACATACCCAGAGAAAACAGTCAATAGAAACAGATTGAGAGATGACACTCTTGTAGAAACTAGCAGAGTAGTGATTTAAAGCAGCCATGTAAGTATGTTCAAGGACTTAACAGGAAAAATGAATATAACCTGAAAAGATATACATAATCAAAGTCCAAAGTAGAAGTGAAGAAAGATCTGAAAAGAAAATGTCTTCAAATTTGACAGATATCTTAACATACAGATTTAGGAAGCAAATCAAATCCTGAACAGCATAAATAAAAAAGATAAATCTAAACACATTATAGCTTAAATTGCTGAAAACCAAAGAGAAAGAAAATTAAAAAAATACCCAGTTGGAGAAAGATAAAAACATAAACAGGATCATTCATAAGAATGGGTGCTGAGTTTCATCAGAACAATGCAATGGAGAAGCTAACTAGATAACTTTAAATTACTAAAAATAAAAAGTCTCGGGCTTCCCTGGTGGCGCAGTGGTTGAGAGTCCGCCTGCCGATTCAGGGGGCACGGGTTCGTGCCCCAGTCCGGGAGGACCCCACATGCTGCGGAGCGGCTGGGCCCGTGAGCCATGGCCGCTGAGCCTGCGTGTCCGGAGCCTGTGCTCCGCAACGGGAGAGGCCACAACAGTGAGAGGCCCGCATATCGCAAAAAAATAAAAATAAAAAAGAGGTACCAGTGAGGTTTGTGCTTTATAGAGCTACCACAATTAATATAAAATTGTAACTGAAGTTTGAACTATGTTGTTGGGGGAATGTTATAAATCAACTAAAACATGGTGTCTTTGTTAATTCAGTTGGCTGTAACAAAAATACCATAGAGCGGGAGGCTTAAAAAATATTTGTTTCTCACAGATCTGGAAGTTCAAGGTCAGAGAACTGGTAGATTCAGTGTCTGGTGTGGCCCTGCTTCCTGGTTCATAGACAACCTTTTTCTCTCTGTGTCCTAATATGGTGGAAAGAAGGCTGGCTAACTCTCTGGCCTCTTCTTAGAAGAGCATTATGGCCACTCACGAGGGCTCTATCTTCATGACCTAATTAGCTCCCAAAGGCTCCACCTCCAAATAGCATCATATTGGGACAAGGTTTCAACGACAGTTTCGGGGGGAGGGGGCAGGTACAGACATCAGTACACTGCACATGGTAACAAAATGTGTACATATCAGAATCTTATAAGGTGAGGACTGTCTGTGTGTACTTATCAAATGACTGAGATTTTCCACTTCTACATGTTTTCCCAAGAGAAATGAAAATGTAGACCCACTTAGATTTGTGTACATGAATCATCACTGCAGCATTATTCATAACAGATAAAAGCTGCCAGTAAACCAAATGTCCATCAACTCCTGAATAAATAACAAATTGTTGTATATCCATACAATGAAATACTACTCAGCCGTAAAAAGTAACAAACTATTACTGTATGCAACAACATAAATGGATTCTAAAATATTATTATGTATCAAAAAAGTACAACACAAACACTATACATTATATGGTCCCATTGATATGAAATT
The DNA here is from genome assembly GCF_949987515.2 of Delphinus delphis. NCBI lineage: Eukaryota > Metazoa > Chordata > Mammalia > Artiodactyla > Delphinidae > Delphinus > Delphinus delphis. The sequence goes on along the minus strand of NC_082702.1, from coordinate 34,175,178 downwards.
ATAAGAACACATGTAGTAACAAAACTTATCAGTCGTTACCTGGAGTGAGGGAAAGTTATCAAATGCAAAAGAGCACAAAGAGCTATTTAGGATGAAGGAATTGTCCTACATCTTGAATGTGAAAGTGTTTACATATAATTACTAAAATTCATCAAACTGTACACTTTGAATATCTATCTCTCTATCTATCCATCCACACACACACACAACTCTATGTATACAACACAGAGACATGATACCCCTACATATATAAATATTCCATTCCAATATGTATTTCTCCAAATCAAGGACTTACACTACATGATAACAGAAATACCAAAATCAGAATGTTTTAATAATATCTAAAATTTTAATAATATCTAATCCACAAACTTAAATGAGATTTTATCAGTTATTGCAATAATTTTCTTTAGAGCAAAAGGAAATTCAAGGTAATGCTTGCATTCAGTTGCCACTTCTCTTTAATAAGACATATATATTAAAACCTAGTACAGCCTCTACAATACAGAAAAACATCAGATGCAAAGTAAATAAGATAATAGTGGAGATAAAATGAAAACCTAAAGTTACCTGATTAATCCAAAAGGAGGCAGGGGAAGGGGGCAGGGGGGTGTGAGGGAGGGAAGAGAGAACAAATGGAACAAATAAAAAATAATTAGGTAGATAGTGGATTTAAATCCTGTCACATTGATAATTATATTAAATATAAATAGTCTACACCTGGAAATTAAAAAGCAGAAATTCTCAGAATGGGTAAAAATAAAATAAAAAAAAATGAAAAGACCCAACAATATGCTTAAAAGAAAGCTTCTTCGCATATATAGGGACACACAAAGTAAAAGGAATAGGATGCCAAAAAATATATTATGCAAACACAGAGTATTAAAGGCTGAGGTGTCCATTTTAATATCAGACAATGCAGACTTCAGTATGTATATGAACCTAATAACAGAGCTTTAAAATACATGAAGCAATAATTGTCAGAACTTAAAGAAGAAATCCACAATTATAGAGTTCGATATTCTTTCTCATTAATTAATAGAAGACCAAAAATAACAAATTAAATAGAAGAATTGAACAATACCATTAACCAGCTTTGACAGACACTTATTGAATATTTGACCTAACATCTGCAAAAGATATAGTCTTTTCACATGTACAAGAAACATTCACTAAGGTAGACCGGATGGGTCATAAAACCAGGTCACCATAAATATAAAAGGACTGGAATTAGAGAATATCCTCTGACCTCATCAATGCTAAATTGGAGATCAATAACAGAAAGTTATCTGGAAAATCTCCAAGTATGCATATAATGTTAAATGACTTACAACACTGGTTCCAAAATAATTCAACTGGGAAACGAAATTCAACAAATAATGCTGGAATAACTATATTTCCACGTGTGAAAGAAATGAACCTCAATTCCTATTTCACAGAATACACAGAAGTTACTATAAATGGATCATATACTTATACATAAAATTTATAGAGCTAGGGGCTTCCCTGGTGGCGCAGTGGTTGGGAGTCCGCCTGCCGATGCAGGGGATGCGGGTTTGTGCCCCGGTCTGGGAGGATCCCACGTGCCGCAGAGCGGCTGGGCCCGTGAGCCATGGCCGCTGAGCCTGCGCGTCCGGAACCTGTGCTCCGCAACGGGAGAGGCCACAACAGTGAGAGGCCCGTGTACCGCAAAAAAAAAAAAAAAAAAAAAAATCCTGGGAGTGTTAGAATTTTTCTTTCTAATAATATATTGGAATCAGAGACACCCTAGGTTCACGTCCCAGTTCTGACCCTGACTGAGTGCAAGTTCAATACTCAATGCCTCATTTCTTCATCAGTTTCTGTATCACTCAGGGTAGTAGGAAAAAAAAAAAAAAGAACTGACATTCAATTTGCGTAACGTCAGGCCATTTTTATAAAGGGGTTATTTTACAAAGGTATAGGCAGTGTAATAGGAAAACCACAGGCAATCTACCACCTCAAAGCAAGGAACAGTGGGTATTCTTACACCCATATAACTGAAAGGTAAGAGGGGAAGTGAAACCAAAACCTTGAGGAAGAATGACCATCTAAAAGCCATCTGACAGGAGCCATCACCATCTGTGGAGGAGTGCAGCCAGCCTGAAACGGCACCGCATGGAGGCTTCCCAACTTCACTCCCTTCCTTGCCTCCAATCTTCAGCAGGTTCCTCTCACTGGCTGAACTCAGCCAGAAACCAAGTGACCTTGCTGACGTACTCCACTGTTTCTCAAACATTAGCATGCAGCACAGTTACTTGGAGAGCTTTGGGATACTGTGATTTATAATAAGTTTAGGAGCTTTAGAAAGCTCCTAAAACTCTCGGAATTTCCTAAGCGCTCGGAGCTATACAGGTGTCTTTTGTCATGTTACTGAGGTGACTTTTGGAAAGCCCCTAAGGATCAGGGCTAGTTGCCAAGAGAAACAACCAGGTGATTAAAGGGTTGATATTTCAGTCCCAGCCCTCTGACCTCTGGGGAGGGGAGAGGGTCTGGAGGTTGAATCACTTGTCAGTGGCCGATGATTTAATCAATTGTTGTGTCTGTGTCATGAAGCCTCCATAAAACCCCAAAAGGTCAGGGTTCTGAGAGCTTCCAGGTTGGTGAACACGTGGAGATTGGGGGAGAGTTGTGCCCTGAGAGGGGCCATGGAAGCTCCGAGCATTTTCCCCATAACTTGCCCTATGCATCTCTTCCATCTGGCCATTCCTGAGTTACTTCCTTGTATAGTAAATGTGTGATCTAGTAAGTAAAATATTTCTGAGCTCTGTGAGCTGCTTGAGCAAATCAATCAAACCCGAGGAGAGGGTTGTCAGACCCTCTGATTTACAGTCCTTCAGCCAGAAGTACAAGTAACCCTTGGACTTGCGACTGGCATCTGAAACCCAGAGTGGCTCCAATCTACAACAGGTTGGTGAGAAGCACAGATTGCAACCTGGGAACCCGGGCTTGCAACCGGTGTCTGAAGTTGGGGGTGGGGGTAGTCTTACAGGATTGACCCGTTATCTGTGGGATCTAATGCTATGTCTAGCCGATTGCTTGGTAGTGGAGGGGGGGTGGGGACCCTGCTCTCCAGTGGAACTGGGTCCAGGAACTCAAAATAGCATTAAACCACATATTGTTCTTCCTCAGTTCAGATTTTCTGTTTCAGTAGATATGAGTGGAGCTCAGTAATTTGAATTTCTATGGAGATCCTGGTGATGTTGATGCTGCTGGTCTGGGGAACACAATGAGAATGAATGACGTAGCTCATATGGGTCAGGTTTCCAGGACAAACAATATGGTGGAAAAAGTGACTGGAGGATCTGGAGTTGGGACAAATAGAAGATATCTAGCAAAGGAGACGATGAACCCTCGTACACGGTTGGTGGGAACATAAATTGGTGCCGCCACTATGGAGAACACTATGGAGGTTCCTTAAAAAACTAAAAATAGAGTTACCATATGATCCTGCAATCCCACTACTGGGCACATATCCAGACAAAACTATAATTCAAAAAGATACATGCACCCCTATGTTCACAACACCACTATTTACAACAGCCAAGATGTGAAAACAACCTAAATGTCCATTGACAGATGAGCGGATAAAGAAGAGGTGGTACATATATACAATGGAATACTACTCAGCCATAAAAAAGAATGAAATGATGCCATTTGCAGCAACGTGTAGGCAACTAGAGATTATCATAGTAAGTGAAGTAAGTCAGAAAGAGAAAGACAAATCCCATATATCACTTATATGTAAAACTTAGATATGACACAAATGAACTTATCTAGGAAACAGAAACAGACTCACAGACACAGAGAGCAGACTTGTGGTTGCCAAGGCAGAGGGGGGTTGGGAAGGGATGGATTGGGAATTTGGGATTAGCAGATGCAAACTATTATATATAGAATTTATAAACAACAAGTTTCTACTGTATAGCACAGGGAACTATATTCAATATCCTGTGATAAACCATAATGGAAAAGAATATGAAAAAGAATATGTATATATGTATAACTGAATCACTTTGAGTACAGCAGAAATTAACACAACATTGTAAATCAACTATACTTCAATAAAATAAGTGTAAAAAAAGAAGATATCCAGCAAAATTCCACATACAGTTGACCCTTGAACAAGAGGGGTTTCAACTGTGTGGGTCCACTTATACAAGAATATTTTTCAGTAAATGTGTACATGATCCTGGACTGGCTGAATACATGGATACAGAACCATGAATATGAAGGGCCTACTGTAAAGTTATACTCAGATTTCCGATTTCTCAGGGGTCAGTGCCCCTAACCCCTGCTTGCTCAAGGGTCCACTGTATATGGAACACACAGAGACACATGTGAACATTAAAATATCTATTGATCAATTAACAACTACTTTTGTGCCCATCAATAAATTTGTTAACAAGGCCCCTATCCGCTCTACTTCTACAGTAGAGAAGAGCAGAATAAACTCTTTCAGCCATGAATAAGTAGGATCTGCATATATGTTATTGGCTAGAAGGATTGACCTCTTTAATATCTCAGAGTTGTTTAAGGTAAGTTAAGACTATCCTAAGAGATAGGTGTTCTCCGAAAAATCTTGATGACTCAGGATAAAGAAGGAAATCACATTTTCATAATGCAAATTTATAGTTTTTGAATACCTGGTGTGTTTTTTTTTTATTTTATTTTTTATTTTTTTTATTTTTTAATTTTTTTAATTTTTTTTTAATTTTTTTTACCTGGTGTGTTTTAAGAAATTTACATAAATGAATTTGTTTAATCCTTCTAACAATCTCAGAGTAGATATACTGGCACTAATTATTTTTTTCACTGTACAATTTGCTAAATAAAAAAAAGGAGAAAAGGTCTCTATAGAAGAGAATAGAGTATTGCATTGTTATAATTTATCTTGTTCAATGTATCCTGTGAAATTAGGTTTCAAAATGTATTTTCGGTTTTAATTTGTCACCTAAAGCTAAACTAATTACTTCCACTTTTCCCTTTAATGCTTGAGTATCTACATTTAAGATGTTTTGAAGTTATTTTTCTGTAAATGGCTCCACCTATAATTTGTCAATTTGTATTATGAACTTTTAAATCTTTTTTTCCTATTTTGTGGAGAGTAGCTAATAACAAAATGTACTTAATGTTGACTCCTTAATTAATAGGTTTCAAGCACCATATAAAATAGTTCCTCAGTTATGCCTTCTAAACATTCCCTTTTTCTTCTTTTCTCCCTTCCTTCCTTTCTTCCCTCTCTTTTCTTCTCTTCTTCCTTTTTCTCTTCCTCCTCTCCTTCCTTCCTTATGTATGTATTTATCATTTTTATCGTATGCTTCCCTCCAATATAAGCATCTTGTAGTCAGGGAATTGAGTGGAGATAAATATTTTAATGCACTAATTGTCAGGCACTTTTCAAAGCACTGGTGATACGTCCATAAAAAGGGAAAAAAAACACTAAAATTATACATATATCTTCTCATTGACCCTATCAACAATCCTATGACATAGGTATTATAATTTTTCCCACATTACAGGTGATAAAATTAAGACTTGGATAAGCCATGCTACCTGCCCAAAGTCACACAGCATAGAAACAGAGAAGCTGGGATTCAAGCACAATTCTAATATTTCCCTAACACGGCTAGTAGGGCAAAGTGATTCACAGGCTTGTCATAAAATCATTCATGGAATTGTTAGTATTAAGTCAGCATTTCTTTTCCATCAAGTCCAAGGAAATTCAGTTATAACAGAGGCATTTACTATAGTTACATTTTCATCATACCCAACACAGCTAATATTCTATATAAAATTACTACCATGAATTAACTATGCCTGCAGAAAATGGGATTGCATGTAACTACTGATTTCCACTCACAAGAAAATAAGCAAATTATCTTCACCAACATAAACGCACCATAAATTGTTTTGAGGCATAAGGAAGAGATGAATTTCTGAAAGAAATATGGACCAGATCTGCCAAATTATTGAAAGTGATTAATAAAACGAGGGCATCTAACTGCAATTGGAAAATGTTATCCTCTTAATGGTTACATTATTATTGGGTAGACCGATAATCCTCTTTGCTGATGTTCCATTTCTGGAGTATTGACAAATTTTACACATTTTAATATCAAAACATCATCAAATTTATACATAGAATGATTTACCGTTTTCAAGACCAGATCTGTCATCCATGAGTGTAACGTAATAACATTTTAATTGAGAGAAGGTGCTTTGGCAAATAAAGAAGAAAGCTATTTTTCTTTGGATATTTCTGAGTCTGTTGATGATTTTTAGCTGAGTGTACTTTCAATTCAGAAGACTGTTCTAACATATGGCTACTTGCATTTAATCTTAATGAGTGAAAATAACCTTTACTACGTGACATTTTAAATCAAATAGAATAATCAGCCTAATTTTAGCATAGCACTTTATAACTATTATCTATTACATTTTGCATAAGAATACAACATCTGCATCACAAAATGTCACAGATAATAAAGGTGGTGATCATTTCATTGTAAAACTCTTATGTTATCTAACAGAAAGAATCACTTATGTTATACAGCCAATTCTAGTTAACTAGTAGCACTTAAAATGTTTGCAAATGAAACTTTCACTGAACTCAGAGTAGCTATCAGTGATTTGAAAGATTTTCCATTCAATGAATTAAACAGTATATGACCCCTTTCTCACATTTGTGCTCATTTAACTGAGACATGCATGCTAAATTTGTCATTTGGCTAGTATTTTTCTAGCTTTGGCTGTGTGATTTCCCCCCACAAAAAAAGGATGTGTCTCTATATCTACTTAGCAAGCACTGTGTTAAACACCCATTTAAGACAATTCTTCTAGGGGTAGTATTTTTTAAAAGTACACATATCAAAACATTTTGAAATGCTTTCACAAATTTAAATGTATATCAATATAATGCCTATAAACTACTAAAGTATGACTATTTCAATAAAAGTCAAAATATTATTTCAAGTTATTGTCCTTATAAAGTGAACGATGTGGAAACAGTGCAAAAGCATGACTCTTTCAAAATAGTAAATATGCATACTGTTGGGAAAATTTGTTTAATAAAAGCATAATTTCATAACAAGAAAATTAAACAAATATATTTATAGAAATCAATTTCATTTTGTAAAGTCAAAAGAGATACTGTAGAAATTTACATATTTGTTTATTTCTTGTTTTAAAATTTGGATTATCTGGACACTGATACAAAGAAGAGGTTTCTCTTCTGCATTATTACAATAATTACTAAGCATTTCCATTTTATTTTTCATGGTAACCTTTTTCTTTGGAAGAGGGGAGCTGGATTTACTAATAAACAAAATATTTTTTTCCAAATCTCTATTTTACTTGAAATTCTCCCTCTTTATTCTCACTGTATACACATTTCCAAGCTTAGGAAAACTTGCCTAATGAAAAATTTATTTTTAGCCACTTATTTGTTATCTTCAGCCTTCAAAGCCTTCAAAACTACTGCAAGGTCTAGAAGTAAGACAAAATCATGGGATGTAACACTTAGCAATAAGAGACCTTATTGAAACAAAGTATTTGAGCTTAATTTTATTTATCTCCATAACTAGGTCAGAAATAATACCTACCTCAGTGGACAATCTAGAGGATTGATTGACAGAAGGTAGTTAAGCAACTGGTATGCTGGTGGTTACTTCTGCAAGAAAGTCTCTGAGGTCAGAACTCCTAACTCAAGATAGTTTTGTGGAAGCGAAAGACAGATGATTGCAGAGCAAAGTGCTAGGTTCTAGCTCTACTGTGTCCTAAACTAGACTTCATTCATAATATTATTGTTTTTAGGAATATGTGTTATAATTGACCTAATTTCATATTGTTTGGCCCTGTATATTTGATGAGAGTCTAAATAGCTAACACTTAGTTGAAAATTTAAGGAACAAATCATTGTGTATTAACAACTAATTTTGTGGCTTGATAAAAAATAATTTATTGAATTAATATCTTTTAAACAACTATGTATGTGAGATACGATGCTGGACACCAGGGGTAAAATTGACAAATAAACCAGATGTTCTTCTGGACCTCTTTGTTTCTGAATATTGGTTACCAGTTGTCTTTCTCTTTGAAAGAGATTTCAAACAAGTGAGTGACACAGATGTAGTATGCCTTATTTCAACCAGCAAAAATGTACATTACAACTTGGTGGGCAATAAAGAAGCTGGCTTTAAAACAAATTATAAGTGTGGATACCACACCTTATAGCTCATTGACGACCACGTTCTACACAGGCTTTGTAATAGATTTCACAATGGGACCTCTCTTCTGGAGGCATCTTTGGCTGCCCTGATCAAAGTCTCGGATAAAATTATGGAAGCCACATGCATGTTGATTTTAAATCAACAATAGGGCCAAGTTCCAAAATAATTTCAACAAGCTATAGTGAAGAATGAAAAGCAGCAGGAATGCATCTAACAGATGAAGGGCAAGTCTTGCTTTTATGTTTAGTATCCCTCCTCCTCATTGTACATGAACGTCATGGAAAACTTCCTTTACACCACCGCTTTGCGTTAAGTCTGGAACTTTCACTGAACTCACACTTGGTTTGGAGGGACTTCAAATCAAATATAGCATTCAGAGAACACATGTGCCTGTCACCTTCTTAGCTCTGAAATTCACTCACAGTTCCAAAATATGAAAGAAAGTGATGGACCCGATTCCAAATCCTGGCTCCGCTAGACTACCTCTGTGACCCTGTTTGAATTACTTAAGCTCTCTAATTTCCCAACTAGAAAATCAAGAGTTCGAGCCCTGATCCGGGAAGATCCCACATGCCGCGGAACAACAAAGCCCATGCGCTGCAGCTACTGAGCCTGTGCTCTAGAGCCTGTGAGGTACAACTACTGAGCCTGCGCGCCACGACTACTGAAGCCCACGTGCCTAGAGCCTGTGCTCCGCAACGAGAAGCCACCTTAATCAGAAGCCCGCGCACCGCAATGAAGAGTAGCCCCCAAAGCTTTAAGCTTTTGTCAAAATTGGAGAAGATAATGACCTTAGTTCTGTAAGTATACATCTATATGTATATAACTATTTATTGGGCATCTCCTACAGCTTAGATACAACTTGCTTATCTTACTTGGTATAAACAGAAACAAAATCAACAAGAAAGTGAGTTCAGGTTCCTGAAGTCCTACAACTAGTAAAGCCAGAATTGGAACATAAATGTGACATCCAAAGCTACAGCCAATTTAGAAATAAATAAAAATCTTCATTCATTCTGAATAAAGCGAATATGGGGAAACTGTCTTTTTCAGTGCCTCTGCAAAGCGATAGTTCTTCAAATACTTGTCTTATTCTTAGTGCTTCTTTATAAGAGCTAATAATTCTACTTTCTGAAGCAATAATCATAGCCCACTCTAAAGATTTTTGGTTTTTTAACAATTAGAGCTCTCCAGTATTTCTATGGACATCTTATAATGGGAAAAGTTCCGCATCACTGGCCGTTTTCAAGGAACAGACTTTTATAGCTTATTTTCACAAAGGAAAAGAAAAAGACTATTTCCTTTGAAAGCGTACCAGTGACTTTTTGATGGATGACATTGAGGAGTTGCAAAGAAACCTTTCTGTCATATGTTTTCTTTGCAAACAGAAATTTTACTGCTGTGTTTTCCCCACAGCCCTACTTCAGGAATCTCTGAAAGTAGAACAGCTGAATGGCAGGAAGACATCGTACTGCACACAATGAAAGGAAGTCTGAGACAGGATAAAGGTTTCATGTTAAAAACTAACATAGAGATGCCCAAAGTGGTACCAGCCAGGTGTTATGGTAGACAGAACAGGAAGCAGGAATTCATGTTATTTTCTAAGAGGAGAAGTGGGGAAAGGAACAAGTATTTTAAACTGCACTATGTGCTAGAGACTGTGCTAAGCAGTTTATCCATATTTTCTAGTTTAATTCTTCAAAAGCTGGAAGGTAGGTATTACATTCTTTTACATAAATAAATAAATAGGAAGGAAGGAAGAAAGGGACCTTAGAAAACTTAACTAATATGCTTAAGTCAAAGCTAAGGAGGAATAGAGCTGGAATTCATGCCTAAGTATGTCTGACTTCAAAGCTCATGCTTGTTCTCCAATATCAGGCCTTTTCCATCCCATCAGCTGGTTTCGACACCTCGCCATCAGAGACCTTAGATTTGTCATTTGTTAATATTCTGCTTCTCAGCCGTTTCATTTCAATTCTGCTCTCTGACCTTAAATTTGGAAGAACTTTTTGGATTTGGAAATAAGCTTGTACTTCACCATGCCTATTTTTTCTGAATTCTTATTTAATCGTGTGACTCTGGAAAGTAACCAATACTTGGTTTACATTCCTATTGTAATCTCTGCAAATGACTTAATTCTAGTTAGCCTTAACTAAAGTATCAGGGAAGAACAATCCTTTGCCATTGCTTTGTAAAGGGACAATTCTGCAGACTCTCTGGGGATTCTGATGACTGGAAAATTATTTTATAATGAAAAAAATAGGAATTCACCACGATCAACATGAACTACATGCTGTTTGCCCGCGAGCAAGAGAAAAAGTCGTTAGCGCGGTATGTTGAGACAAATAGGGGGATACCCAGGAAAGAGAAATAACACATGCTCATCCGGAAGAGCGGATGCTCAATATTACATCCAAATGTGGAAGGATTAACTGATTGTTTCGCTGTTTAAAAAAGTTACAAAGTGAGAATTTTTGGTAAATCTTAATATATTTTTCTTAATATTCTTGGAGATTAGGAAGGAAACACATTTGACTTTAAGGTCAGGCTTATATTTGTATATTTCCTATCAGCTAAAACTGCACATGTGTTACAATAATAGTTGTAAGTTTAGGAGTAAGTCTTGTCTCTAGAGAAACAAGTATACCTCTGAAATTTACCTTAACACAACTGAACTCTAAAAGCACGGAGAAAATGTCTGCACTTTGTTATTTCTTATTTTTAACATAAATGCAATGCACACAAGAAAAACACAAGCCATAATTATCATAGGTGTAAGCAAGTGCTTATATTTTATATAAAATTAGAGATTTTATATTTTGTGAAAGACAGTTTTAAAGAAATGTGGTAGTCCTTTCCCCGCCCCCCTTTATGTATGCTTTAAGATGTCAGTAAATTTCATTTTGATACACAGCATAATTTCACTAACATGTCTTGCAAGCATTTCTGTTGATATTCTAATATGACAAATATAAGCAGCAATACGAAAATGACGATCACTTAGTCTCTCAAAATTTTAAGATGTTAAAATATTTCTTAGACTTTTAAGAAAGATGTTTTTCTGAAGCAGCTATTAAAGTCTTCTGAAAATGTACCGCTGACCTTTGCAATATTTGCTTAAGGTTTATAAAGCACTTTCATCTTCTGGGATTAGAGACACTAAAGTATTTGGTGGTTTTATCACCGTATTAGCATTAATGACTATTATCCAATCCTTCATCAAAATAAGGATGGTGCCCAGCGTTCTCTGTTGATTTTGTTTCCTTAACAACATATTTTATAGTGGAAAATAAGGAACCTTTTTTTCCTACTTAAAAAGAACAGATCTAGTACTTCCCTGGTGGCGCGGTAGTTAAGAATCCGCCTGCCAATGCAGGGGACACAGGTTCGAGCCCTGGTCTGGGAAGATCCCACATGCCGTGGAGCAACTAAGCCGGTGTGCCACAGCTACTGAGCCTGCACTCTAGAGACCGCAGGCCACAACTACGGAAGCCTGCGTACCCAGAGCCCGTGCTCCGCAACAAGAGAAAAGCCCTCACACGGCAACCAGGACCCAATACAGCCAAAAATAAATAAATAAAGTTATTTAAAAAAAAAAGACACAGATCTAAAAAAGAGGCAGTTTGTGAGTGACAGTTTGTAGGATAAAACACCATCATCAGTGAAACTGTATTATTTAGGGAAACTAGATTCCTTTAGTTTCTGGTGGCTGCTCTAATCATCTGAAAAAAGTAACAGTATGCAAATGCTTGCTCCAGAGTTTGACAAGGCTGTCACTTTCCCTTATCGGACATAGTACTTTATCACAACGCGGTGGAAAGAAAGGGGGAAATGAGGTGGAAAATATTATTCTAGGATTTTTAGGGTACTTTCATAGAACCTAGAGACAGCTGTTAAAACTATTGTATTTAACAGCAAATGTGGGTAATGAACCATAAAGTGAAATATGTAAGGCAGGGAAATATTTCTGGTGATGCATATGCTCTAACATAAATTTTACTTCTGCATTCAGTGTTAAAGAGTAGGCTGAGGCTATGTGGAGACGTGGATCAGGCAGTCAGCACTGCCACCTTGTTTACACAACAGAGCTTGCATAGTACTTTCTGAAGAGTTGCGGGGCTGTCTTGTGTCATGTAATAGTGACTGTGTAATTCATCTCCTCCCTCCTTCCCACCTTCTCTCAGTTCCTCCTTCCCTCACTCTCACTCTTTCCCTCTTTGCACTGGCTGCCAGGAAGCACAGGGTGTAATATACCGAGTGTATGACTCAGCTCTGCCTCTCAATACAATTATCACTTTTCACAATATCCGTCTTTCTATTTTTCTCTGAATATCTGCATACCATGTACAGTGGCATGAAAGTGATTTTATTATAATCCATTTCAAATACCTTGTAGAGAAGAAGACTGTTAATTCTAAACAAACATGAAACAGGTACGAGAGTTAAATAATTAATTTCAAAGAAAATTCAACCAATACAGCAGGGTGGTGATGTGATTCTTCTTATCTTACTCTCTTGGGTAACTAATATAGAAGGAGGGTGGTGCCAACAATGGAAACATGCTAAGTTGTGCTGGAAATCATTGCTAACAGTGTTTCTGGGCAAATACAAGAGTAGCAACATGAGTTGTATTGATTAAATAATAATTTAATAGCACAGTTTGCTCTGTTAAAGCTTTGTTAGTATTTTTCCTGGCACTGTCGAGGGAAAACAGAATTTTTTTATTACAAAATTGTGCCTACCGTTTGGCTACGTGTTTAGCTCTCTAGACAATATTTTGAAGTCTGTGTGAAATAAGCATTTAATACCACAAAGACCACTGAATTGGAAATGTTTATTGTGGTATATAAAATATCTTCTTTTGTTGTGAGTTTTACTATAGATGGCTGATTCTGGAGTTTTCTTCTCTTGTCATTTTTGTTTGGAGTAGTTTTTTTTTTTTTTTTTGAAATATTTGTTGTGAGGGGTTAGGGGACAATAATGATTTTTCTAAAGGGTTTGCTAAACCTAAAAACAATGATATGGTAGGATAAAAGAGGTGCCAATGTTCATTCTTAAGCAAGTAGAGCTTTTTTCAAACAGGTTAGATCACCTATGAAAAATAAAAGTGTATCATAGGAGTCACTGCAAAGATTCTACCATGTGGAGAAAAGACGGTGAGAAATAAAACACCCCCCATATTACCAAAGACTGAGCTTCTTGGCCAAACAGTTGGCCAATCTTTCTTCTCTCAGAGAATGTGGAAGGCGGGGCACATATAACACCTTCAACTTGAACTCAGAATAAAACTTGATTCAACAGTCTTTAAATGCTTTGTGGTCTAAATGAGAGGAATCTGGAAAGAAATGACACTTCAAAATCAGAAGCTTGTATCTGTCTTGAAAAAGTCAGAAGCTTGACTTCTCCTCTGGAGTGGGCTGTCATTTGTTCCTGGAAAACTGTTTGAATTGCCCTTTTAGGGGCACAAATGTGAAGGCAGCCAGCTCCTCTGAGGGAAGATCTTATATTCTATCAAGCTCATTTGTCTTCTGTTGCTACCAAAAAAATGTGTGTGTGTGTCTGCATGGTGTACATAAATATCCTGAGTCTTTTTTTGTTTGTTTTTGTTTTACTTTGTGATAAATACAAATGCATTTATTTATTTATTATTATTATTATTTTTTGCGGTACGCGGGCCTCTCACTGTTGTGGCCTCTCCCGTTGCGGAGCACAGGCTCCGGACGCGCAGGCTCAGCGGCCATGGCTCACGGGCCCAGCCGCTCCACGGCATGTGGGATCTTCCCAGACCGGGGCACGAACCCATGTCCCCTGCGTCAGCAGGCGGACTCTCAACCACTGCGCCACCAGGGAAGCCCTACATGTGCACTTATTAACTAACCATTTATTAGCAAGCAAACATAAGAGTAAAAATGTATACGGTCCATTCTTAGTGTGACCACGTATCGATACTTTATCTTTCAAACCCAGATATGTTTGAGGGTAAAATAGGACATTATTAACCATTATGCTGGGGCAGCAGTCATAAACTAGGGCTGCCTTGGCTGTTTAGTTACTCTAACTTTGATTTGTCTCTAAGCTTTCATTTGTGATGCAGTCATCATCATCACCACTTGAAGTAGAAGGTTTGAATGAAGCAAATGCCAAGACTCCAGCGGCAAACTTTTGTCACCCTTTCAGCTGACAGAATCCAAAAAGTATGACTGGACGCGGCTGGTTCAGGATGTAGCCTGCCATCACGCCTAAGGCCCTACTAGAACCTCACAACTTGTTCAAACAAGGATCAAGGATTTCCCTAAACTGGTGCTCTTCAAATTAATATGCACATGAATCGCCTAGGAATCTTGTTAAATGTTTAAGTACAGATTTTGATTCTTGTGGTAGGGCCTGATATTCTGCATTTTTGACAAGCTCCCAGGTTATGTTGACTCTGCACACTTCACCTGGAGTAGCAAATCCCTAAATTATTATAGCTAATTCACAAATTTTATTTCCGATTTTGTCACTGAGCTCTCATGTCATCACACTACTTAACAAGATGTTACTAGATTCACCAATAAAACTCCATGTCAGATACACAGAAACTAATTAAAGCATGGCTTTCATTGATGATAGACAAGCATTTCAGGAAGGCTTCTGTCATCTACCTATGGAATAAAAAAACCTTAAAGGAATGACATTTTAAATGTTATGTCTTGTCTATGGGCTGTTTGAAATCTTCCTTCCTCCTGGAAATAATCTGATTTTGTTCTTGTTTCTCTGATCCCTTCTTCTCAACAAACAATGTGCTCAGAATTCTTCTTCCTTTGTTTGAAGAAGGTAACTTTCATCCATCATCTTCAATCTCGGGTCTGAGGTTTCAGGACCAGCTATATCCTTCTCACTAGAAAAATTTATGACAAGAATTCAGACACCTCAATGTTTTGATCAGTCCCCTCAGATGACTAGTTTTGTCTTGCGGGGAAAGAGGTTAAGAACAGAGGGAAACTGGAGGGGTGAGGGCGATAGGAGACAAGACTGTTTATCGATGTGGGTGAAGGCACTACCAACTATCTCCTTGTTAAGGCATACTATCTGCAGACAACCTCTGCATCTATTATAAAACCTTATGTTTGTGACTCTGCCCTGTAGTGGTAATGTATGGTATGTAGGTCTTCCTAGGCATGCTGCAACTAGTCCTGCATGCCTAGGAAGACCTGCGTACCATTCGATATATCCATTTGCTTCTCAAGAAGGGGAAACACACATGTGCAAGCTCACATAAACTGCGAGATATGGTACACAGAGTCAGTGCCAAGAAAGTTATTAATTTTCTTATTTAGCAAATATTTATTCATTGTAAAAAGAAATAACTCAAATATTTTCATTCCTGATAATTCACAATAGTATCGCAATAAAATGAAAGATGAAATAAGGGATTTTAAAGGTTTGGCAGATGGACCTCCCTCATTCCAGTTCTAGTTTACCGTCAGAATCGCAACAGAGTATGAGTCTAGCCTGCCCATTAAATCTTCATCTAACTATCGTCAGAATGTTTGACTCCCCCAAATGTACCTTGTCTGCTCACTTTTAACAGTGTACCTAGTATTTCCTGTTTTTTAGCTGAGGTACATTTATGAAGTCTCGTGAGGACTGAATTGTCTATTTCCATTCACTGTGTTTTCCTTGCCCACCTGGTCATCCTTGCTCACCTGTAAGAGCCATAAGTAGTCGCTTGAATATATTCCCATTATGTGTATATTTCTGTCTTTGTTTAAACGTTTTTTAATATATCTTTGTGTAACGCATCATAATAAAAATGAAAGAGTTCACATCAATCAATTCTCCCTACTAATCAAATCTGCTACTGCAAAACATTATCATTTCTGAAGCAGAAACAGACTATTTTAAAAAACAGATGAAATGAATAAAAAGAGTCATTCATTATGTAAAATTAAGCAAATTCTTAATAATTAACCTCATTTCCTTATGAAACAGTTTTTTCTGCATTTCTTACTTGAATTAATAAGTAAAAAGGAGGCAGAAAGACTAATATTCATTGCATGCCTAACTGCTAGGGATGGTGAAATATCCCCTGCTGAATATTTTTATTATGGTAATTGATTATTATGATTAGAGATTAGAAGACATTTTCCAATAATATCTTCCACTTATTGAAGACTTCCCATATGCCCACAAGCTAGGGACTTCACATGAATCATTTAAAATACTCTCATCTGGCTTTTATTATGCCCACTTAATGGATGATGGACCTTAAGCTCAGAGAGGTTAAGTAGCTTCTCTACATCTAACAGCTTGTTAGTGCCAGGTTTTGAGTCAAATAGTTCATTTGAATTATAATTTCATGTTCTGTCCATTACATTTATATTTTCTTGAGAAATGTATGCCCTGAATGCACCCAGCTCTTTTATGTTATTCATATATATGTGTACATGGAAGATTTCTGAAATCAGACAATTCAGGGAAAAATAATCTTCACCCCCATAAACATTGTTTCCTATGCCTTAGGCTTAGATGTATTTGTATTTTGCTCAAATTGCTCTTTCTCCTTCACAATTATTCCTTCTGTTGAGCATTTGTTCCATAAGCACAGGTGATATTATTCGCACCATTTTGAATAATTATATTTATTACCATCATCTTTACCTTTCTTTTTGTAATAATTTAATGCCATTTATTAGTACTTTCAACATTCCCATTACCATTGTACTTCCGAGACATAATATCTACTATTGTAATTAATAACTACAAAAATTAACCTAAGTACAACACACAGTAAGCATTTGGGTGTCACAAAACACTTTGACACCCAATGCTTAGATGACTTTTCTCAAGTGCCTATGTCACCTCTAAGGGTAAAATCAAGCTGAGTTAGTCTTACTTTAGAGAGTAACTTGGTTCAAGTCTATAAAATTCATGTGCTGAAAATCCATATATAGACATGTTTCCAGATACATGATCAACATTGTTATTAGACTATGTGCATGTATTTATATGTGATATGTATGTGTTTTATTTCTTCCTTCTCATAGTCTTTCCTTCTTTTGTCTTGTCTCTTTTCTTCTTTATTTCCTAAAACCAATACCTCAGGTTTAGCCTACTTGACTGACTCAACATTGCCCAGATCAGTGATTTCTAAACTTCTTTCATCAGGTACTCATCAGTAAAATATGGAAACATTTATCACCAATTTAAATACATTTATTTGTAAATAATATATATAGACTTCTATATTAAAATATTCTATTATAAAACATGAAGAAAATAAAATATTTTAAAAGATGATAAATATATCAATTCTAACATTTTCTTTCCACAACCCAATAAATTACATTTTTCGCTTCACTTCGGCTCAGAAGTTCATATTTATTTAATTTCTGAACTTTAGCTTTTAAGATCTAAATTGAAATACATGATACCAAGATACTGCCCTAGTGCTACCTCCTACCCATCTTTCATCATCCCAGATAAACATGTTTGCCTTTCCATGGGCTTTGACATGGGTCAGGGGCTAAGGGGAACCTTCCCTGTATGACCCTAAGCTCCAATAACCCTTGAATAAAAGGGTACTTGGCGGAGATCTCTTAGAATATTTTCTGCTGTAAAAATGTTTTCCATGGCTTGATCAAACAGCCAGGACCTAAAAAGATATGTGTTGTAAATAAAGGGGATATTTGTGTTTTCTCTCTTCTGCAAACAACCCAGAGTAATTCTTACGTCCAGTGACAGCTACAGAATTTCGTAAAAGACTTCTGAGAAGGTAGGAAATGACCTCATTGAGCAACCTTTGGAAAAGTGGTTTCCTTATACTTTTCTACCAGATGAAAAATATGATTAATGGAATACCTCAAAAGAATATCTTATTTCATATTCTTTAAAATAAATAATTCACATGCATTAGCTTTCTATAAATGTCATAAAATAGGTAAACTTTTAACCATAGATGCCTTAAGTGCTTTTATTTTCTACATAAAATGACATTAGTCTGAAAATAGAACAGACTTTAAGAACAAGGTACTTCAAAAAAAGATCTTCCTTTGTGGTAAGTGCCAACAAAGAACACATTTTACATTAATTGGTTGTCTCCATCCAGACCACCTGTCTTTCCAAATGTAATGAATCCTGGCATTCTTATTGGTATGTACTGAATAGCTCAAATTGGGTCTGAAATAAACCCTGTTTGAAGTCTCGTTATAGGATCACCTTGTGAGCTGTGGAACAAATGTTAAGAGCCTTCTCATCAGACTCCCTCCCAGTGAAAAACTGAAGTTCAGTTGCATATAGCTGGAGCCTGGGCTTCACACGGATGCATTTTGCATTTGCATAGTAGTATCACGCATTCTTCTCTCGTTATACGACTTGTGCATGTGTATGTGCCATTATATAACGTGAGTGCCTAGAATTTTAAATATGACATTAAAATTCACATATGCCTTTATACCGAGTGTTTCACTGGTTTCTGACAACCTTCTACCAGATGCAGGCAATCACCATTAGCTCCATTTCGTAGATGAGAAAATCGAGGCTTAAAGGCAGTGCATGATTTAACCTGTGACTATTTCTCCTATGATACTCTTCCCTTTCATTCTGTTGGCATTAGCTATCTTGGTCATCTCCTATAGGCCAAACTCCCCCCGACACTGGATCTCTGTAATTTATGAAAGAGGAAGAGAGAGAGGAAGTTACCACTAGGCACTTGAACCTCATCTTAAATGTCTCATCATCAAGAAAATCTTTCATTCTATCTCAGACCAGCTTAAGTACCTCTATGGACTCCTACACTTTTTAAAAAAAATAATTGTAATTAAAATGATACACATATAAGTATGATCCCCCAACAGAAAGTAAACTCCAGGAAAACAGAAACTTTGCATATTTTGCTGGTCAAATTCAGCAATGATATTCAATTTCTAATACTGATTGAGCAGTTAATGAGCAGGTGCTGTGCTAGCAGCAAAATCCTATAATCATGAACTGGGAAATACGAAGCTTCCTCTCACTTAGTAGCCCTTTCCATGCTGCAAGCAAAATGGAAAATGTAACAGTAACTAAACTCAACCAACATTGTTGCATATTGTGGAACTAGTGAGGCACTTTGGGAATTAGTTAGGGCTGGGATTGATTGATTCGTAGCTCATCCACACTCTAGGGGGTAACATGAGACCGGTAACTCTGTAGTAATTCTGTAGCTATTCATATAGTCATATATTAGAAACCGTCTATTCAGATGCTTTAAGAATTTTTCAGCACTTTGAAAACAGGAATACATGCATTGATTGTATAGTCATTTGATAGATGATAATTTTCTTCCTTCTGAATATATATACATATATATGTATCTCCAACAAGATAGTTGATCATGAGGTGGAAGGTAAAAAATCTAGTTTGTGAATGGCAATCATGGATAAGGCTGGAGACCTCCTCAATGAGGTTTTAAAGAAACCTCAAAAAACTTATGGCTGTTTTCATCACAGTAATAAATCACTGCAGTGAGAAAAACTGTGATTACTTCACCACAGTCCTCAAAACAACAGGAAAAATTCCACTGAACATTCCAAAGCCTAAAGGAGAGGATCAAAGAGGCTAAGTTTGTAGATTTGCCCGTGGTTTGGCCAGACTACTTCCACTCAACAGTTACTCAGTTGTTCTAAATTCTTTGCTACCAATATCACTGCTACCATCCTATTCAGAAAAAGTAGGGCTAGTCGAGGGGATGTTGGCCTTTGGGAGAGGGCAGTGATTGTAAACAGAAAGGCTCTCCCTCTACCATATGCCAAATGCTGAATTCTATTCTGTGACTTAATGAGAAACAAAACAGACGTGGGCACTATCAACACAGAGTTTATAGTCTCAAGGATTAAATGCAGTAAATCACATATTATGACCTAATCAGTGCCTATGAGAAACATACTATCAAGAAGGTTCTGATTGCGCATGATATGACAACCAGACTTAATCTGGAAGCTCAGGGTATTTAAGAAGCAACTAGAATAAATAGGAGTTATCTAGGTGAAAAATGGAGAGGGATAGAGAACATTCTAGATTGTGGAAACAGTATAGGCAAAGGTTTTGAAGCTCGAGGGAACACAGCACAAGAGCATGTAAAGCCTCAGACATCTTCCAGTCACTTTACATATACTATCTCATTTAATCCTCACATCTTCCCTAAAGTAGGCACTGTTCTTTCCCCTGATGTGAAATAAGGAGACAGATGCTTAGTGAGAATGAGTAACCTGCCCAAGGTCACACAGCTACTGAACTCATATTTGAATGCAGATCTCATATTTCTGACGGAGACTGCAGTGAAACTCAATTGAAATACCAAGTTTATTAACAGACAATCAGGAAGCTTCCTGGGGAAGTTAGGCCTGAAAATTGGTCTGATGAAAGATAAAATTTAAGCATCTAGATAAATCAAGTTATTCTACATCTAGAAAGTCCAAAATAAATCCCAAGGAGCTTTTGTTCATTATTCATTTGTGGTATGAAAATCAGGTAATGGTACTAGAAATCAGCCAGCAGCCTACACTTTCCTTACAAGTAAAGACTAGCTTTGAAATTATTTAAGAAGGCTGACAGATGCGTCAAAATTATTCAACCCGTTTTAAGTAGAGAAAAACAGACACCGCATTCTATTTATTTCACTTCTACATGTAAAGCTCATTCTAAATTTGACTACAAGAAAACTGCCTTTGAATATAGAGCTATTTGTTCCAAAATGCCATGCTGGCACATACAGTTTCTCTCAAGTTTTTCCTCTACACAAAAAGAGCAACGATGAAGTGGACTAGATTCATAGTGACAATTTTGATGTTTTCTGGTGGTTGACAACTGCTCGGAAGATCGGATACCATAGGAAAAATTTCAGCCATCATGGCTATATGAATTGTCTAAAGGCTTAAAAACATAAAGGCAGAAAAAAATTATAGGAACATTTACCTTTCAAAGTAATAGAATACTGCAGTGACTTTCCCAGGTATCCCAGAGACAAGTGGTTTTGAGTCTCACTGGCTAGATAACTCCTTTTGTAACAATCTAGGATGAGATATTGTGTGTCTCTTTAAAGCCTCAAGAATGCTTCCAAGTCTTCAGGAACCAGAAATTGAGTATGACAGGCTGTATTCTGTGCTGCTTGTTGCTTCCTTAAAGTCATGCCCAATCATGTGTCAGACAGACTTGTAACTTCTTAAAGTCCCACTAAGGCTTGCCTCCATTATCAGATACCGTAGTCCCTGAGAAGAGGATAGTTGCGGGACCTACACACTGAATTGGTAACGTCAGGCTCCCACCTTCCTGATGCTCCTGGAAATGTGGTTACAAATAGGTTATAAAACATCTGGGTAAACATTTCCAAGTCATGGTCATTCCTTTCCAAAGCTTACGGAGATAAGATGGCAGCCATGGTGACTAAACTCCATTTAAAGCATAAATCCTCATTGGACTTAAAAAATAACTTAATTCATAGTGTTGCACACACTAAGGGGATTTTTAAAACTCTTCCTACATAAAGTAACAGTTTTACATTTTCTGCCTTTTATGTTTTCAAATTAGCTGTCTCTTTCTTTCCATGTGAAATATTCGAACTCCCCTCTCTGTTAAGATTCTTTGGACACAAGCAACAGAAACATAATTGGGCTGGCCTAATCTTTTCAAGGAATTGATTGAAAGGACACTTGGGAGGTCACGGAATCAAATGTAAAGCTGAACACCTGGATTTTTAGAAGAATAATGGTGTATTGAAAGATATTACTAGCAGGTACTCATGCACAATCTCTTTGTAGCATTAACAAATGCTTTGTAGCATCTGCTGTTTATCACGATACTGAGAATTTATTCCAGAGATTGTTTAATGTGGGTCATGAACTCATCTTGGTTGGGAGGTGGAGGGAAAGCATTATTATGAAGATCTCCACCGGCACAGTATAGAATGTGGGATGGAAGTTTCCCAAACGATAAATGAAGTGCTATTGCCAAAGAAGGGGACAAAGGAAGCAAATGCTCACAACCATTGTTTTGATTTTGTTGGTTTGGTTTCAGGTTGTTTTGTTTGTTTGCTGTCATGCTGTTAAACTCATATTTCTTTTTTCTTTTTTAAGGTGCTACGAAACACTGTTCAAATGCCCATCCGTAATAATGTGAGTACAGTGTGTTATAGTCACAAAAATAAGTGAAGCTAACTCATAGTGTTAAAAGGCAGGATTTTGAGAACCCTTGAGGAAAAGAGAATAGTGACTGGAAGAAAAGATGAAGAGGTTCTGGAGACATTAGTCATGTTCTGTTTCTTGAACTGAGTGCTGGTTTCAGAGACTGTGGTTAGTTTGTGAAATTCCATTGATCTGTGAAAAAAAAGAATCATTGAGCTGTAAACTGTAAACTTATGTACACTATTTGGTAGGTACATTACCTGAGCCAAAAGGAAAATTAAACAATATAGATCCTGTCTTTAAAAATATGATATTGTGTTAACCATAGACTTTTTTACATTAATGAACGTAATGAATCAAATGGAGAGAATGTGGAGAATGAAAGCCAAGGGACACGAAATGGATGAGCCAAAGTCACAGAGGTAGATCTTTCAGTGCCCACTCCTCTCCTTTCTCTATGGTTATACACCATGGAATGAATCTCACAAACTTCTACACTTCCCATTGCCCAATCATGCATTTCCAAAGGAAACAAAATTAAAAACTCAAATGCTACAAGGTAACAATTTTATTCACTTTCTTGTCCTCAGTGCCTAAAACAGTGCCTGGCATTCAGTCTGTGCTCATATGCTATGTGTTAATTATATTTTTAAGTTAGAGAAACATTTGTCAAAGTCTGGTCTCTGCTATGGGAGATTCAACCAAATGAAAATTTTTTTTTCTTTAAATGTCAGCAACTCAAGGAAATTCAGTTTGAATAAGGTCCAAGGTCAGAATAGCTTCTTAAAAAAGATGAAATCTATTATTTGGTTTTCTCAAAGAAATTTTAATTTTAAAGCCATCAACAATTTCCCAAGGTTAATCATCTTCCTCAAGAGAGATAATGATAAAAGTCAATGATCAAAAAAGGTTACAAAGCAAAGAGTGTGTGATTTTCCAATTATTACCTTATGTGATTTTTTTTGCCTTTTCTTTAATGATAAATTGTATTTAATGTAATTTGGTTCTTTCTCCTGACACTTCAAAAGTTTATCAAGTGCTTTTGTCACGCCTTTTGACTTTTCTTTTGCTTTTGGATTGCTTATTTCTGATTAACAGAAGCTTGAAAATCTCTTGTTCGGAAGTCAATCAGAATGCAGCTGTTTCATAATGGTACAGTGAACAGTTGACACTTTGCTGGGCTAACATCTTCTCGACAAATTGATTACCTCTACTGCACATCAATCACTTGACATAACCAAAATAAAGCCAGCTTAATAGAACAATATCTCATGATAATACTTTCCCTTGAAACTTCCCATCTTTGCCTCCACACATATATTGATAAATGATGTTTCTTCACCTTGATGCTCTTTTTCTCGAGCAGGAGGCCCATTGTCCTATGACAGCATCCTACTGCATTCACTACATTACCTAGATGTTTAGGGCAGTTTTCAAAAAGAGACTTCTCTGTCTCAGTATATTGCCAGTTAAATCAATAAACACTGAGAGAGAGCCCAAAGTGTAGCAAGGCAGCTGCTTGCCCTCATCCAATGGGAACTAGGTAACTAGACACCTGTTTCTTACTTTCTGTCCCCTTTATAGGCAAGAGCAAAATCACAGGTTAACCAGGATGCTTGCCTTTCTTAGCCTGTTTCACAGGTCTCAGATGAACAAGAACTCAGTCTGAGCTTCCATTCAGTGACTTCTTCCCTTCATGGAGTAATAAGAACGATGTTAATCTCTTCAACAATTTTAGAAAGACAGTTAAAAGCAACCACTGGAAATGGCACAGGCTCCATATGGAGGTTTATACTTTTTCAGTTACCATACTACTGCTTTGTAAGTCTGTTTTTGTTACCTTCTAAATGAGTTAAAAGTCTTTTCTCATATAAACTCTGTATTAGTGTGCTCTTGCTTTAAAGAAAAGGCTACCTCCAAAATCTGTAGATTTAGAGAATAAGTATTTATTATTGCTCAAGAGTCCATGGGTCATCAGGGTTGATTTGGGCCAGGCTCAGTCATGTGTCAGCACTCAATGGCAGATCAGCTGGGAACTGGCTCATCTAGAATGGCTTCACTCACAGGCCTGTTGATTGGATGGCAGTCAGCCAGGGCAAGGGGGTGACAGGGCTGCTTATCTTTCATCATCCTACACACTAGCTTCAGCTTATTTACATGTCAGTGGTCAGGTTCCCAGGGAGTAAAAGGAAGCACATACCAAAACATCGCATCTGACACATTCTGTTGGCCAGAACAAATCACAAAGCTAGTGCAGAATCAAGGGATGGGAAATACATGCCACCTGTTCATGGGAAGAGATTCAAAGTCACATTCCATGAGCCGCAGATATAAGGAAAGGACAAAAAAATTATAACCAATTTTGTAATCGATGTATGCTAAATTCAAGAGCACCCAGTCAAATATATTTGCATGAATTTTAAAACTTATTACCCACTTTAAAATTTCAACTAAATTTTTGAGAAATCAGTCCAATCAAATTATTTCATTTATACAAACATGTTTTTGAATTTCACTGACGGATTTGTTTTAATTATTGGGTATCTGTTAGGTGGAAAACAACATGTATGAATTTGAACACATCACCATAAATTTACATTTTGGTGGCATCATTTCAAATTCACATAAAGCAACTTTTAACTGCACTGTCATTAGCGTTAGATGTTTAGGATCTTAATGAGCTGTATCTGAGAATAGAAATGATAATAATATACATGCTATATCAAGTAAATCTTCCTTGGTGTAAAGTCTGAAATGTTCATACATCATGTAAGGCAAAGTGAATGTCACATCTGTTCAACTCGATCAACATCCAGGTGCTTTTGATTTGCCTTTAATAAGGCAAAGAAGCATGTTATAGTCAAATCTTTATAGCAAGATATATCATAAAGGAACACTTTAAAAGATTAATATTAATATCAAGGAATTTAGAAAAATTAAGGTAAGCGAAAAACATGCTTAAAACTTTTGTTTTATAAAAGCACTAAAGAGCTATATGTATGTAAATATTTGTAATATGTAAATGTATGTAAAGAACTATTAAAATATCTGATATCCATCACTCAATACATAGTAGTATTTTTTTCCTACAGTTTAGCATAATATTCATTTCTTTTTGGAGGCTACCATGTAGTTTTGAATGAATTCTGTGAACAACATACAAATATCACTGTGGCACAATTCTGGTATTTATTTTTAACCAGTAAATATCCTCACTGGCTATAATAGCCTGACATTTCATAATTTAGCAGCTTTTACTCTTACTTGTGCAGGCTGCCTTATTTTCTGTCAATTTGCCCTTTAGAGGGAGGTTGTTTTCAAATAGAAAATGTACTATTACATTAATAGATGAAAAATGGTTGTATACTATTATTTCAAATGTTTATGGAGTACTAAACAAACTTTTAAAAAATGAGAAATGATGTCAACCCCAAGGTTCCAATAATCTACAAGTGAAGATACAAGAAGCCAACGTATATACGGAATGCAGCATGAAATAATTGTTTAAATAAATGCTTAAAACTTAATTACTGCTTTCCGTATTTCAGTCACTTTTTACTTTAAGCTGGTTTGTAAAAACTTCAAGCATTAATATTGAATTTTCATGGTTCAATACCATGAGTAGTAATTCTATAAAATGTGTGATAAATATCTGTTTCTTACTTCATTCTATCCTCTGAGATCAAGTCATCAGCAAACAGCAAAACCAACTTTCAACAGGGAGACAGAAATTTTCTGTAGGCCAGAAAGACAAATTCAGGACATCACCATATCTGTCACCATCCCGAACCTTCTTTGCCTACCTAACTGAGGGTATACAGAAAGGAAAATATAGAGAGAGAAAATCACTAGAGGGGATTTTATAGTCAGGCTGGCTTGAAGACATTTAACTATGCTGTGGAATTGTTGTGAAGATTACATTTATGTAATAGTTACAAAGCGTTTCAGATAGTATGTAGCAAGCGTGTGCTCAAAACATGAAATCATATTATCACTATCATTAGCAACATCATTATAATATCCATTATTATCTTTAAAATATTTGCACTGACTTTTATGATGTCAAATTTCTAACAAAAATACTATGAAAAGCATTTTAATTGATCTGTTCTATCCACAGCTAAGTTTTACTCCTCACTACACAAACGTTTTAACTGAAGCTGACGTAAGGAAAGAGTTTTTTGAGTACATTACAATCATAAACTAGCCCATGAAGATTCAAAATGATATCACATCTTCAGCTAATGCTTTCTGTGAGCTCAGCTATTTCCAAAGCGTCATCACAAATTTCCAAGCTTGACACAGAGGTGAAGTTTTTTTTTCAAAGCAAACAACAATACTATATTCTCTGGCTCTCTGGCAGTCAGAATTCTATATAAAGACCCAAAGTGTGGGAAGCCCCTATTCTATCTTCTGACGTCTTCCCTCTTGAGCACCACAAATATCCTTTCTCGGGGATAAAAAATGGGACACCAAAAGGTGATGAAGACACCTCTATTAAGAGGTGACCACTGGTGTGTTCTTAGGTGTAAGGCGCTTTAAGAGATGAAGCTATACTGACTGAACTTGCTTTGCACAGTGTATACAAGGAAATAGAGCTAAGAAAAGAGACTTAATCAATACTGACTAAGGATGATAATTTGAGAGGTGAAGGAAAATCTATGAGGATTTCTTTGGAAAAGCCTGAACCATCAGAAACAAGATATCAACTTAGAGCTTAATCTGTTGTAACACATTTATAACAAAATAACTTTTCAAAGTACTCCACTATCATGTCAGCATATATATTTTTTAATACCACAGCAAACTGGGCACTATGCTTGTGGCTTGAAATATAAATGTTATTAAGATACTCCTTCTGCTCTGGAGGAACACCCTTACAGGGGAATCGTCTATGTTAGTGTTTTCTGGGATGCTTATGTTTTTCTTTTTTGTTGTTTTTTTTTTGTGGTACACGGGCCTCTCACTGCCGTGGCCTCTCCCGTTGTGGAGCACAGGCTCCGGATGCGCAGGCTCAGCGGCCATGGCTCACGGGCCCAGCCGTTCCGCGGCACGTGGGATCTTCCCAGACTGGGGCACGAACCCGTGTCCCCTGCATTGGCAGGCGGACTCTCAACCACTGCGCCACCAGGGAAGCCCGATGCTTATGTTTTAACATATTCAAGAAGAATAAGAGGAAGTGATTTAAGTTTAAATATATGAATGAAAATGTAAGCCCAAGCTTCATGTAAATCAGATCAAGGCAATTACTTATGGTCTACTCATCTGACATAAAAATGCATGAATCCATTAAAAAAAAAATATATATACTTACATTTTTAAAGTTGTGTTAAGAACACTTAACATGAGATCTACCCTCAAATGTTTAAGTATACAATACAGTAATGTTCAGTACAGGAACAATATTGTACAGTGGATTTCTAGAACTTATTCATCTTGCATAACTAAAACATTTTTTTCAACTTATAATGAAAAAGAGTGCCTTTGGAATCAAGGACAAGATCTTCACACAAATAACCAAATATTTATCAATAAGTGTTTTCACGGAATTGATCAAAACTGTGAATTGTGCATACTCAAAACAATAATGTATTAACTCGAGTGCATGGGACTTCAGTGATTTAAGCACAAGCCCTTTATCTTTTTTCAGTGCTTCTCTAATGTGTTCAAAGACTATCACACCTAAAGCAGCCTGCACTGCTAAGGTACATATTCATGATATAATTCTACGATGATCACACTGATATGTTCTCTTTTTAGAGAGAATTTATTTTTAATTTATTTTAGCAACATCTTGGTAAAGTTGGGAGTGTGGAGTAATTTAAATCTTTTCAGAGATGAGAACCATTACTACACACTTTACTATGTACAATTTACTCTCCTCTGTACAGAGTTATATACATACAACTAGTTCACTAGCTAAAAACCTCATATGCTTTTCCACATTCTCGTTTCCAAGTAAGATGATCATATTTTCTGAATCCAAATTTATAAAGCATCATGAAAAACAGTTAAAATGTTGTCTGTCTTGTAAAATCAGGCTCACTTTTCTCTGTTTACTGAAGAGCTTTACTTCACATGACATGTGTACTGTTTGAAATTATACATAGGATTTATTGCCACTCGTAAATTTGATTTAGATAGTTTCTAAAATAATTTCCATATCTTTAATGAGTTTTGTAAATCACCTCTGAGAACACACAGACTAATATTCTTTGTGATGCTACTAGAAGAATGATGCTCATAAAAGGAAGCTATTCTAATGAGTGAATTGTACTGGAATATTCTTTTCACTGTATGTGTTCCCATTATTTTACTCAAGCAAGCAACAAAGAGAATCTCTATACTTATCGTGCAACACAACAGCAACACCTGGAGAAAAATGAAGACTGACAGTTAACAAATTGTAAAGTATCGGGTATGGTAACATGAGCAATATTTTATCAGGACTGAAAATAATTCCTCAACACTATAATAGAAAGGGTTTATATAGTTATTCATAGCAGTTAAGCATATAATTGTAACAAACACTGAAATCCAGTCAACGTAATCACTGTCTCTTAGTTGTCTAGGGTTAAAAAAATAAGAGAAAAAAAAACTATGATGGTATTAGAAAATATTTTTGTTCAGGGAGAATTATTAATCAGAAAAAAAATGTCCTCCACTGAAGGAAAGAAAAAAATGTTCTTACTAAAGTGAATAATTTTTCTATTAATTATCCCCATTGAGATTTCCTCAGTGACACATACGTAAATTAAGATTGGAATCTGAAAAGTTCTTAGATTTATTCAGTACCAAAGTACTATCAGAAATCTTTAGCATTAATGTGAACTGGAAAATTAGACACCCATAACTTGTAAACCCCAAGTTGAAATTCTGATACAAAGAAAATTGGTGAGGGAGTTATATTAAAACATTAAACCTGTGAATATGTGAACTCTTAAATATTTACTTTCTGCCTTCTTGGCAAACCCACCTCAGGTACAAGAATAGGAGAGTCAATATTCTAGGTGTGCACAAACAGAAAAAGTTTAATAAAGCAGGTATCAAAGAAGTTCTTTAGGACCCTTTTGAAACAAAGACATCTCAATAAATGGCTTTTGTTATATCCAGGTCCCTATACGTTTCTGACTGAATATGAAACACTATCCTGGGAATGTGTTTGAGTCTGTCTTCTATTATCATAGAAGTTGACAACTAATGGTTTTAATAACCCTTGAATTACAAGTCAAGATTTTATGACAGGTAGACATTGCACCTTATGTCCTGAAACTAAATGTCAGTTATCCTTTTAAAGGTAACTAATATCGGACATCTGATGTTCATTTAGAACATATGTGAGCATTCATATTAAGTGATAGAAGTGCCATTTATCTTGGGCTTTCTCTACACAGCTGAGGAAATGAGGCAACTAAAGGGCTCACACAGTTCTTTCATTTAGTGTTTTTCTTATATAAGTTTATTTATTTTATTTATTTACTTTTGGCTGTGTTGGGTCTTTGCTGCTGTGCGCAGGCTTTCTCTAGTTGCCGTGAGCGGGGGCTACTCTTTGTTGCGGTGCACGGGCTTCTCATTGCGGTGGCTTCTCTTGTTGCGGAGCACGGGCTCTAGGCACACAGGCTCAGTAGTTGTGGTTCACGGGCTGTAGAGCGCGGGCTCAGTAGGTGTGGCGCACGGGCTTAGTTGCTCCGCGGCATGTGGGATCTTCCCGGACCAGAGATCAAACCCGTGTCCCCTGCATTGGCAGGCGGATTCTTAACCACTGCACCACCAGGGAAGTCCTCTATCGTTTAGTTTTTAAAGTAAACTTTTATTGCTTATAAATCCCTTAAACCATAAAGTATACTCTGTGCTGTTCTTTCCAAATGCTGAAATAATTATTTTTAAAAGGATAAACGTTCATTCTAAAGGGCAAAGTAATTAGGAAAAGAAAGTGATATACAAGCCGGCCTTGGGGTTGGGTGGCAAAATGAAGTGTGTTGGGGAATGGAGAGCCGGGAATATAAGCACCCCTTCAGGGCTGGTTGAGGCTGTGACTGTAAATGTGGGAGTAAAACACAGCGTGAGTCTCAATGTATACTAATAATGTTGGTTCAGATGGAGTGGAGCCTGGGGTATTATTAGTATCTTGCCCATCATACTACTCTAAGGAAGGCTTGTGCTAGCAGTCACTACTGGGGGGGGTGGTTCAACATTAAAAGACTGAGGAAGACATCACATTGATCTTAACACTTAAGTATAGCCACCATTCTTAACTTTTTCTAGGGTACACAAAGATGGTTGATATTTGTATCTATGAAAAACAAATTTCATTAATGTATCCACTAATGTGCATATTAGCTATGTCTCCATCATTTTTCTCTCCTATTCAGGAAAGTATTATAGCAATATAAATGTGTGAGAGTGACTTCGAGGTCCTACCTAAATGTCCATCGACAGATGAATGGATAAAGAAGACGTGGTGTGTGTGTATACACACACAATGGAATACTACTCAGCCATAAAAAAGAATGAAATAATGCCACGTGCAGCAACATGGAGGGACCTAGAGACTATCATACTAAGTGAAGTAAGCCAGACAGAAAAAGACAAATATCATATGATATTGCTTATATGTGGAATCTAAAAAAAGAAAAAAATACAAATGAATTTATTTACAAAACAAAAATAGACACAGACACAGAAAATAGACATAGAAAACAAATTTATGGTTACCAAAGGAGAAGTGGGGAGGAAGGATAAATTAGAAGGTTGGGATTAACATATACATACTGTTATATATAAAATATATAACCAACAAGGACCTGCTGTATAGCACAGGGAACTATACTCAATACTCTGTAATAACCTATAAGGGAAAAGAATCTGAAAAAGAATATGTCTGTATCTATCTCTGAATCACTCTGCTCTACACCTGAAACTAACACAACATTGTAAATTATACTTCAATAATAAACAAAATAAAATAAAAACAAAAAATAACATACAGTGTGGATTAAAACTTCAAGATAAATAAAGCTGTTAAAAAATAAATGAGTGAGAGTGACTTAGAGGTTTTACTTGCTTTTGTATTAGTTTATTAAAAAAGAAATAATCTTCTAACATTGGGACTGCTACCACTAATCGTCACACTTCTCAAGGTCCACCTTACTAATAAATAATACAAAGGCTGTAAATCTTTTACAAGAAAGACGGTCCTGTTTGGAGAGCTACCAAAGAGGTGGCTGGTTACTAAGGAGCAAAAGAGGAATCCAAATAACTAACTGTTGTGATGGCAAAATCAGAGGGACTTCAGCAGGCAAATTAACATCTTGCAAAGTTAAGCTATAAAAAGAATTGTTTATGTCTCAAGTTACATACGTTTCATCTTGAGCACTGTGGTTGGATCAGTGCAGTGCGTAGAAATGTTACCATATTTTCTTCCCAAATATCTTTGGTAGAAAGGAACTGTCTACATAGCTAGAAACTAAAGGGTTCAAGAGGGAGAGCATTGAGCAGGTATCTAAAGGATGAACTTAATAAGGACACTGGGATGAAATTGATCATGATGCCCAGTGCTTAGGAGAAGGTCTGGCACATAGAAGGAATAAATACATAGGAAATCTCAGAATTTTAAAACTGGACAGGACCTATTAGAATTCCTACATCAGCCAAGTCATTTAAAACCTGGAGAAACTAAGCTTTTTAATTTTGTTTTTCTGAGACTCAGAAAGGTAATTATAACATAGTTCAAAACTTAGGATGTGGAATGCATTGGTCGCTTATTTATTCAATGCACCTGAGCAAATTATTTAAATTCCATGAGCCTCACTTCTTCAATGGTAACAAACAGCTGCTTTAAGTTCTAACATGTAAATAAAGAGCTTAACAAAATGTCCGACACATAGGGAGTATTCAATAAATGACAGTTGTCGTGTACACACACAAAGTCGCTAACAGACAGAGGATAGAATTTATGTCTCCCGCATCCATCAGTGCTAGTCAATCTGTTTCCAAATTCTAACTGAAATTATTTATTGAGCTTTCATGCATGGTGAATGTCAATTTCATATATGTTATTCTTGATAGTACACCATGCTTCTATCAGAATTGGTGTATAACATTAAACGGTACTACAACCAGCTCATTTCTTCCAGTAATAGTCCTTCTATTATAATTTCTGAACATTCCAATTTATCAGTGTTAAAGATAATTCCCTCCCCTCATAAACTATTAACATCCTTTTCTGTGTGACTAAGAATTGTCTCCAAGCAACTTCTTCCTGTCATTAATTAAAAGAATGAGCATTGTAATATTAATGTGTAATTCTCTGACAAGCACTCAAGCGTTTGCTGAGAAGTCCCTTTCTACCAAAAACATCTGGAAAATAATACGGTAAATTAAAAATCTGATACTTTAATATACTACACGGTAATCCCCAAGGCTAGGTAGGCAAAGTGCCAAACTGGCAAAGCTCTTACTCCTGGCGTGGTGCCACGGCTTCCTCATTTTTCTTTTCTCGATGCGTTATACGAGGAGTTTGCACTGCTTTACTTATCAGACGAGTAAATGATAACAAACACATTCCAACCCAGGTTAGCTTTTCTGCTTGCAGTGGACAGTGTCTCCCTCAGACACAGCTATCATAAATATTTTAGGTACTCCGATAGACTTGGGAACAGCTGTAGTTAGTAAAAGCAGTTGCATGACTCCTGCCCCAGCAGTAAAAGTAAATTGCTCCTTCTCATTGGTTTTATGTCGTCTGCTGGAAGCATTTTAATGGGCATTCAAGTCCCATTCCAAGAGGCTGTAGCCCTTTCCTTATTTTTTCCCCTGTCTCAACTTTATGTTTTCAGGGTGTTGAATAGTATATTAAGAGCTTGAAGCTTTAAAACTCAGCCATCCAATACTTTGTGAAATGAGGTCCAGGACTTCACTGTTCTGATTCCCAACCATATGATGTTTCACACTTTGTAAAGGACTGTCGTATTCCTAACACCTTCGATTCTCAGATGTACACCATGAAGGATTACTTTCCCCACTTTTCTTTTATGAAAACTGAAGCTCAGAAAGCTAAGGGATTCTTCACAAAACCAAGAGACAGATTATACAAGTGTACTTATGAAAATGTAAAACTTGCAGGAGGATAATCATTCTACATATTAGACACACATAAGTGGAAAAACAAAGAACTGAATACAGATCTCGTGACCCCACATCTAGAGATCTTTCTGTGGCAGCACCTTGGATCACAAAAGCCAGGTAGGAGGAAGGGAAATAGTACATGAAAACAGCATATGGAAAGACTTTCATATCATAGTCAACTATTTCTCCTCATCAAGTCTCAGGTAAATATCACTGAAGAAGACAAAATGATTTTTCTTTGATAGAAACAAAGCAGTCTTCAATGATATCTTACCTTTATTGTACTGCAGGAAGCTTACGAGGGAGTGCTCTCTGGAACAAAAGGAAGGGTGTAAAAGAAGTAGAACTGGGTAGTGGAAGAAGCTGAACTCAAAGGCTGCAGTCTTCGAAAGAGAAGCCTTAGCTAATCTCAGTCAACACTCTCCTAAATTAAGGGAAAGGGCCTAGGACTTTGTACCTCAAACTGACCTGTCATTGGATGTAGTGTGATTCTGCGAAGGGGCATAACCATGAGCAAGGCCTTTCTGTGGCTGAAAGTGAGCCAAAGAAAGAGACTCAGCTGTGAACTATCAACAGCCAACATTCTAAGCAGATGGAAGAATGAATGTCTTGGTTCTAAAGGGGAGTCTGGGTGGCGCACAATAGTGTTTATATTAGCCTATAAAGCCATTCTATACTCTTGTCTACCTGAGACAAATCCTAGTTATCTTTCAAAATGCAGGCCAAGAGTTACTCCCACCATCACTGTTCCATTATATCATTTTATGTCTCTAGAATAGTATCTATCACAAGCCTCACCAATCTGTGAGTTGCATGAAGACAGGCCCTGTATCTTATCTTTTACTCTCTCTCCAGTGCCCGGCACAGCACCAGGCTATAACAATTAATAAATGCTGAATTAAAAATCCACATCAAGCCAGCAGCATGCAGGGTCCTCTCCTGAATGCTTTCTTCCTTTCAATCTTGATGATGTAGTGGAAATTAAGTCATATACATGTATAACTAGAGAAGATCTGTTGATGTTCTGTCCTGAAGTTCTTGCATGAAACATTTTTTTGAAGAAGGATTTGTATCATTTATAGTCCAAGGAGGAAGTGAAGTAAAAGCAAGAGAGACAGCTGCAATAAAAATTGCACACCACTCAAAACTAGGAGAGCTAAATTCCAGCCCAGACATTGCCATGTACTAGTCGGGAGAACTCAGACTGTACTAGATCTCTGTTTATTATGATTTCCTAGAAAATAATTGTGTGTGACTGCATCAGAGAATATCTGAACTAAAAGGAAATTTGTAGAACTTTTCATCCTTATCCTATAACACCACAATGAAGTGAAAAATGTTAAGGGTGCTCTACAAAGAAATGCCTTTTTAGAAAACAAAATTTTAGTTATTTACAGATGAGACGGAGGTGTGCATCTATTTTAGGCAAAAGGAAATGAGCAAAAGTGAACCTCAAAATTTTTAGGTATATTCCCTAAGTAAGTTCATATGTGCAGAGGCATAATTTAAAATTAAAGACTAAATATTTTAATATTTTTAAACTTTTTTTTTTTTTCTAATACTATCTCCTAGAAACCTCATCATTTTCTTATTATTTCATTTGCCTCTGCCAGGTACTATGGCCAAATCTACAGAAATGTACCAGCCCACACAGTTACTAGATTGGGTCTCAACAATAGTTTTTGCTGTCAACCAAAGATATTTTAGAGACTGATTAGAATGCTATATTTTAAACACCAGCTATAATTCTTGAATTTTGTTTTTTTCTTGAAGAGATACATGTCCATGACTCTAGAATTTTACCAGAGGAATCTGTGAAATGTTTTTCTTTGATTTCTTTTGTGACTTTGTTTTTCTCCTAAACCACATGCCATTGCATTTTGTTTTTAAAGAATCAAAGGGGATTTTCCTGTGTTGAAGATTGCTGACTCAAGTTTAAAAGATAAAAGAGTTTATTCTAGGTTACTGTTGGGAAAGTCAAGCTTGAAATTGAGGTATGGGGGTGCAGTAATCCTGGAAATGAGGAAGCTACAAGAGGGGGAACCACAAACATATGAAAATAAATTGCATCAAGATTACTGACTGATTCTTCAACTGTGCCTACCAAGGAAAAGATTTCAAGCAAAAGCATAAATTAAAAAGCTGAAAAATAACTTAATAGTTTTACCTATTTCCACCATACAATTTGGGGTTTGATTCCAGACAATTTAACTGGTTAATAAACCAATTAATTCTCTTCCGAGGAAGATAACACAATCCAATACGTCTAAAATGTTTTATTCACAGTGTTCAGTATGCAATAAAAACATACTAGATATACAGAGAATAAGAACTATGTGGCCTTTAATCAAGAGAGAAAACAGTAAGTAGAAGCTGACTCCAAAATGGCACAGATATTGCAAACTGCACACAAGGACTTTAAAGCAGCTATTATAAATACGTTAATAGACTTTTAGCAAAGATGGTCATGAATGAACACATGAACAATTTTAGCAGTAAAATGGAAACAATAAAAAGATAAAATTTGAAATGAATAGTTCATTTGCACAGCTTAATAGCAAAGTTGAGGTAATAGAGGAAAAGGTCAATGAATTTGAAGAGAAATCAAGAGATATTTATCAATTTAATAAAGACAAAGAGAAAGATGAAGATAAATGAACAATTCCTCAGTGATATGTGGGATAATATCAAACCATCCAGCTGCAAAGAAGATACAGAATGTGATAGAAAGAGGGAGAATGTGATAGAAAAATATATAAAGAAACAGTGGGAAATACATAGATATAGGAATATCCAAACACACACCCACACACACCACTCCCACGCACATTTTCCCTTTTTTTTTTTTTTTCCCACTGAAAGGGATTAAAAATAAGGACATATCCTTAGCAATGAGCACACATAGCTTTCAGATCCTGTTTTTAAAATGCACCTCTTCTCTCAAATGAATTAGAATCCAGGTTGAATCCAGGGTTGGGTCAAGAAAGTTAACAATAAACTTGGTACTCTTGATGTGCCATAAAATAATGAATTATATAAAGAAAGATAAACACACGTCCAAATGACACAGTAGACAGCTGAAGAGACCTCCACTGGCCAAAACTGAGACAACTTATGCATCAGAAAAAAAGAGGAATGGATTATTACTCACTGAGTAATAAATAAAATCCATGATTTCATAATAATAAATAAATAAATGAATAAATAAACAGATGAAGAAGAAAAGAAAACTTTTCCTTACAGATGAATGCCAAATAATAAATATAGAGGGAATGGTATATTTGGAAGATCATCAATGGATGCTAAAACTACTGAGTGAGAGTTTGATAAGAGAGGAAATAGTTTAAAAATATCTCCCCACAAATGACTTATTAATTACAAGGGGAAAGTGTAACTTTATAGTAGAGAAAACTCACTGACACACCAAGCAAAGTTAACATCACCAATACTGTGACTAGTTGGCATCATGTGCTTTATGATATGATACACTGAAAGGATACAACACTATTTCTGTGTTATTCCATCAAGTAAGGCAAATGGGGGAATCTAATAATTAAGAGAAATCAGACAAATCCAAATTTAGGACATGGTTTAAAATAATTATCCACTTCTCTTCAAAATTCTCAAGGTCAATAAATGCAAAGAAGAACTGAAATGCTTTTCCAGATTAAAGAAACTAAAGATGTGTGAAGACTAAATGTGATGTGTAATCCCAGACTGGACCCTGAACTAGGAATGAAATGCCTATACAAATCATTACTGGGAAAATTCACAAAATGTAAATATGGACTATGTAATGGTATTGTGTCGTGAATTTTCCAAATTTTGACCACTGGACTGTACATTTATAAGAGAATGTCTTTTTCTTAAAAATTACACAATGAAGTACTTAGACAAAAAGGTGCATGATATCTATAACTTCCTCCCAAATATCTTTTAGAAGTTCTGTGTGTGTTTGGGTGTGGAAAACTAGATAATGTAGCTTAGTTTTATTTGCATAACATATATTTTACATGTACAGTCACACACAGAGAGCAAAAAAAGGAACTGGTGAATCTGTGTACAGGGTTTACAACTTTCCTATAGGCTTGAAGTTATATCAAAATTAAAAATTATAAACAAAACGTGATAACATGTAAAATATATCTATGCATTAGTATGTATTCCATAATGTTGACCATAGCTCTATTCTGCACACAAACATGGATGAGTTAGCAAGCTTTTATTTCTAGATAAATACATCACTTAGTTTCAAAATTAAAGACAATGGAACAATAA
Organism: Delphinus delphis; assembly: GCF_949987515.2. Lineage (NCBI taxonomy): Eukaryota > Metazoa > Chordata > Mammalia > Artiodactyla > Delphinidae > Delphinus > Delphinus delphis. The sequence goes on along the minus strand of NC_082702.1, from coordinate 34,137,386 downwards.
TGGGTACAATGTTTTATTTCCGTGTTCTGTTATTCAAAAGTAAAATAATTGATTTAAAAATACTTTCTACTGGCAATCCGTATGTAAATCCATATTAGTAAAGATTTAACTCAACAAGAATGACTACAGTGATATAGCACATGGCTTTTAGCTTATCCTTGTTCACTTCAGTATTAAAGGACTTTTATTCATTTGTAAGGGCATCTATGGTACATTGATTGCATTTATAAATAACATAAAACTGTTCAATCCACTAATCTATTTAACTGGCAGGCATCATGGGTCAGATTTAACTAAATTAACTGTAAGAAGGTCAGATTAAATAAAAATAGATGTACACATACAAGGTTAAAATTACTGACGGAATTATATCATGGGAATTTTGACTGAATTCATTTCAAAGTGGCTTAAAAGAGTTGCCCTCTATTTGATTTTATTCCTCCAGGCCTTAGATCATGCAGTTTAGGTTTATAGAATATCCTGGACATCACACACATCAAGCTTCCCCTTCTAGTTGTCCCGATAGTACCTATTTTCTTTCAAGGCTGGGCTCAAACTTTTCTTTTTTCAAAGATATTTCATTAGATTCTATAAGTTAGCATTAACCATTCTCACCCCTAGTACCCACAACATCCCCATCATATATGTGAACCTCTATAGAATCTAACGAGAAATCCACATGCCAAACTTCAGTGACTGTATTTGTGTATAACTCCTTTACTGGATTGTAAACCTAAGGACAGAGAAAAGGAGTATTTTTCATTATTTGTCTACCATGGTCTTTGTCATACATGCCAAATAAGCTAATGCCATCTTATGCATAATGTCCATAAGCATCTTAGCATGATGTCTGTATGCTAGCAGGCCCATGGTGAATAAGCTAGACAAAAGACACCAAGAATGTCTGGTTCAGCCTGTAGTCCAGCATGGCAGTTAAGAGCGTGGGGTTGGCAATCTAAAGTACCTGAAATCGAATTCTAGCTCTACTGCCTAATAGCTAGAGGGTATAGTGCTAGTAATCGAATCTTTTTGTGGGTTTGTTTCCTCATCTAAAAATTTGGAATAAAGAAAAATATGCTATTCTTAGAGTTGTGTGGGAACTAAATATATTAGCAGACACAGCGGGTTTAGAAAAATACCTGGCACATAAGTGCTTCATAAGTGCTTGCTATTACTGCTATACCGTGCATGGATAAAAAACTGATGGTATGTAGGTGTTCTCTAGAGAAGGCATGGTTATCTTGAACCACGCCATATGAAGAACTATTGAAAACGGTGTAATGCTTATTCTAAACTCAGCCGACAGACCAGAGCAGGAATCTTGCTTCTACTATTTGCTAGCCAGGTGATATTGTGCAAATCTCTTAACTTCTCTGAGTTTCATATCTATTTTGTAGACTAGAACTAATAGCGAGAAGAGAGAGACGATGGAGAGGACAGAGAAAGGAGGAGAAGGCGCAGGAGGGGGAAAGAGAAAATCTGCCCGCAATCGCAGTAAGGAAGGAAAAGAGAGAACAGAGTGGAGTGAGAAAATGAAACACTGAGGAGAAAAAGAGGCTGAAAAGCCATGGAATAAAGTGAGTGAAAAATATCTTGGGGTAGTGAAAAGACAATATGAGGAAAGTTAAGTGTTCAAGTTGAAGTAGATGCATTTTAGGGAAGTAAACCTCTCTTGTAGGCCACTATCGTCACAGAATACCCAATCTTGAGCAAAGCATTTAGGTTCAATGGAATCAAGGAATTGAGGAAAGTGCTTAATTCTCTATCTTGATTAATGAGGTTTGGATCAGAATGACTGTATACAGAAGAACAAACGCAAAAAAAGCACAGGTATCCCCTGAGAATGCCCATGACCCATAAAATCCCAGAAATACTGGTGGCTGATGTAAACTTCTATAAAACGAGGGACAGTGGTTGACATAGCATATGAAAATCTCAAGGGATCAGGAAACCTCACCTGTCATCTGGACACATTGTATTTGAAGGAACACATGATGCTGTAAGAATTGCCTTTAAATACTGGAATTCAATAATACCGGCAAGAGTCATTTTATTTAATTTTTCTCTTAATGTCTCCAGAAAGCATAATGGAGAACAATATTTACAAAAGTCAAATATTGGCCAACTTCAGTTCATTAAAATGAAGACTATTTTGACAATTACTCTGTACAAAATTATTAGGAGATTGGAAACCATCTGTTCCATAACGTGTTTAAACTGAACAAAATGACCACTAGTTGGCATTACTACAGAGGGGATTTAAGCCGGAGAGAGGAAGATGAGGTAGCTGATCTTTGGGGCTCTTTCTAAAAATAAAAACAAGAACATAGAAAAGAGAACAAAACAAAGGAGAAATCATTAGAAAAAGGGGCGGGGACATAACATTTAGTAATAACTGATTTTGACTTGAATGTGATTTTTTTAAAATTTATTTATTTTTGGCTGCGTTGGGCCTTCATTGCTGCGCACAGGTTTTCTCTAGTTGAGGTGAGCGGGGGCTACCCTTCGTTGCGGTGCGCAGGTTTCTCATTGCAGTGGCTTCTCTTGCTGCAAATCACAGGCTCTAGGCACACAGGCTTCAGTAGTTGTGGCACGCGGGCTCAGTAGTTGTGGCTCGCGGGCTCTAGAGCACAGGCTGAGTAGTTGTGGCACATGGGCTTAGTCGCTCCACGGCATGTGGGATCCTCCCGGACCAGGGCTCGAACCCATGTCCCCTGCATTGGCAGGTGGGCTCTTAACCACTGAGCCACCAGGGAAGCCCTTCAATGTGATTTTTAAGAAAATAAATTAACTCTAAATGACATGGGAGGAAGTCAAGAATCCTAATTTCAGAAAACTTTGAAAATAAATAGCTGCAGGAAGTAATAGTATAGTAGTGGGATAATAACATTTGAAGCAGAGAGATGTTTGTAGCCAAACAATGCCCTTAGGGCTGATTTTGTAGTCTGAATATGAGGCTTGAAGCTAATAAAGCAGAAACGAACAACAGAAAGATGTGAAATGTAACAGTGGGAGCTGTCATATGGGTCTATGACATGTGGCCAATTTCTACATATTTCGGAAGACATGCAAAATTTTACGTATTCACTACTACTCAACAAGTATTTTTTGGACATCAACTAAGTGTTGTAGTTGAAACGAAGAATTAAATGTGAATAGATTTTCAGAGTTTACTGAAGATAAATAATTAAGCACACAGTCATACTGTTGTTTGGTAATAACAAACGTATTTGGCTTTTTACCTTAGAGGTTTTAGAAAGAAGCACTTCCTATTCTCTCTGTTTTCTTACCACTTGACTATTATTTATCATCCTTTCTAAATCCTCTTGTGGATTAGTCACAATACAATAAAATATTTTTAAAACCCTACTATTTATTTCCATGTTTTTTGGACTCTGAATTTAAATAGCTTTTCTACCTCCTTAAGAGAGATTATTCCATAAAACTTCTATTCTCATCTATTTCTGTCTTTCTCTTTAATTTTCTTCTCCCACTTACCCTATCAGAAAATAACCATAAACACCTTTCCACCTTCTCAGATTTCCACATTCTTTTTATTCTTCAGAGTGAAAGCTTATTTCAATACTCTTGTTCTGCTTCCTGCCACTTCTTAGACTGATGAATATTATCTAATCTTTCAAACTTTAAAATACAGATCACTTTTTCAGGGAGGACTTTTATGACCTCTAGGCTATGTCATTCTCATTTTCCTCATGTTCCAGCTATGCCCAACACTCACTGCTCATTTCATTGCAACTGCTTTGTTAAAGTTTGTTGTCTGCAGTAGGCTGTCAGTGACATCAAGGCAGGCACTACCACCTTAGTTATGTTCATCCTCTGTGTCCTCATTATCACTGGATATCACATACAACAGCCTAGTGTTTATTTGACAGATGATGAATAAATGATTTAAGAAATGGATAGATGTATAAAAAGATGACTTAATAAATGTATATCTACCAGGTACCAGTAGAATTCTACATTATGTAGAGGTAGAGTACAGAAATGAATGGGATATTGTCCCTTACCTTAAGATGCTAAAAATTTAGATTGAGAGATGCACATGTGAATGACTAATACTAAGTTAGGGGAATAAAACACACGCTATTTCAAAAAGCATAAGTGAAGTGCTGCTGCTGGAGGTTATAAAGGAAGGAGTGAGCCTAACTGGGAGCATCAGGCAAGGCATCACAAATAGGATGGGATCTGACTTAAGTCCTGTAGAAAGAGTAGGAAATCGACAGATAATGGAGGCAGGGAAAATACTGTCCCCAGCGGTAGAGGCTTAGTCAAAGATGACATCATCAGGTCTTATAGTCTAGGCTTGGGTGGAGTAGATGCCTATGAAAGTATTTAATCAGGAAAAACATGGACATGGGACAGAATATGAATAGTTCTACCAACTGGGCTAAAGAGTTTTGAGTTTAGTCTGTAGGAAATAGGGACCCATAAAACGTTTTCTGAGAAAATTAATAATCAGTTTTTTTAAGAACAATAACTGGAAATAATATGGAGAGTTCCCTATAGAGATTTGAAAGCATCTGAGTGAAACGCGAGGCTATTTAAATAACAATGGCAAGGGATGACAATAAATGTAATGCCATGGCAAATGAATCTATCAATATGAAGTTTATACGCCCTTTTATACTTGAATGACCATCCTCAATGTATCTGTAACAGGCACATCTACTTAGATGTAAGATCGATACGTTTATAGAGAAAGTACCAAAGGGAACTTACTAAAATTTATATCTGAAAATCAAATTTGAAAGGAGACATGTACTCAAACACAGATTGAGGCTACTGAGCTATTAAGGTATTTATCTGTTAATTAAACCAATATTATGTTTATACATATATCTATAATTTATATAAAAGGAGGTTCTATTGTATCAAAATTTGCCTTTAATACTATCATAACTTGTCTTGAGAACAACAGCCCATAAACTGTAATGACATGTTACATTTGTAGCTTGAAAATTTTAGTGGCATATATATTGATTTGGGAACTTATTTATTTAACTTTTGATTGTGCATGTTTTCAAGGTTTACTGGGGAGAAAAAACTAAGGAGAATGTGACTGAAATGGCTGTATTTATTTTGAGGTCCTGAATGTGTTTATCTGTTTGTTTCATCCTGATTAAGCTGCAGCTTGTGTTAACCTTGGTGGATGCATATCTTTTTCCTGATTTAATTGCAATTGCCTGGAGCTTCAGTCTGCATTAAGTGCCGTGACAGCTTATAAAACAACAACAAAACAAACCAAAGTCAGCTAGGGAGGAGGAGACAAGAAGGAAAATGAGAAGTAGGAGATTTTCATCTCACTGAATTTCACTACGTAAGTATTTATGTCCCCCTCAAGTTCATATGTTGAAGTTGTAACTCCCAGTGTGGTGGTATTTGGAAATGAACCCTTTGGGGAGATAATTAGGTTTAGATGAGGTCAGGAGGGTAGGATTCACAAGATGGGATAAGTGCCTTTCCAAGGCGGGAGAGGGGAAGAGACGGAGAAGGAGAGAGATCTCCCTTGAGTGCAAGTCCTAAGAAAAGGCCATGTTAGGCCATAACAAGAAGGCAGCCACCTGCAAGCCAGAAAGGGGGCCCTCCCCAGATATCAAATCTGTTTGCACTTTGATCTTGGACTTCCCAGCCTCCAGGACTGTGAGAAATAAACGTCTGTTGTTTAAACCACCCAGTCTACGGTATTTTTTTTTTTTTTTTGTGGTAAGCGGGCCTCTCACTGCCGCGGCCTCTCCCATTGCGGAGCACAGGCTCCAGACGCGCAGGCTCAGCGGCCATGGCTCACGGGCCCAGCCGCTCCGCGACATGTGGGATCTTCCCGGACCGGGGCACGAACCCGTGTCCCCTGCATCGGCAGGCGGACTCTAAACCACTGCGCCACCAGGGAAACCCCATTCTATGGTATTTTGATTGAGCAGCCTGAGCAAAGACAGCGGGCATACTGTATAATTTGTTAACACATATTTCCCTTTCCAGAAGCTGTCTTTGTCTTTTTTCCCTAAGCATTTTGGTTTTTATCTACAGAACAAGGTAAGAATGTGATGGTCAATGATGACAGGTTTTCTAAATCTTACTAGCTGTAAAAGGGGAGAATAGTTTAATTTACATATAAAAACTTAAAACAGCAAAAATATTTCCTGTTGGCTTAGACAATTAAAAGTTAGATTAACAAAACGAATAATTATTTGGGGGTTTCCAGTTGCTTGTATGTACTCTTTTGTGTCCTGTGCCCTGTGGAAACTTGTCCCTGAGGATAGCACAGGTCAGGCAGGTGAAGGGTTCATTTTTAACTGGGAAACATTCTCATATGAGGCTGGAGAAACAGCCTGGTCAAGGTGAGAACTAACCAGAAAAACTGTGGGAGAGAAGTTAAAGGGGAAATTGAGACAGATGCCACTAATGGTAATTAAAAGGGTGGGAAAAAAGTGTTAAAAGGGGAGAAGATAAGCACCCAGGTTAGAAACCGGAAGGTTTCGGCGCAGCACAGATTAGGTTCAATGCACTGTTCTCAAAGAGTGGTCAAGAAGGACTAACTCAAAGGGAGACCAGAATTTCCCACAAACCTGGTGACCCAGTACAGTGGGGCTCCACCCACATTTTCACATAAAAGAATCACTGATATTACGTCACGTGTTTTTTGAAAGCATAATTTGGCAGTCCTGACCCCACCCTCACCACCCCGCCAATCCTTTTTGAAATTCTTTCCTCCTTGGTTTCTGTGATACTGCATTAGCCGGGGTTGTCTTCTCCCTTCTAGTGGCTACTCTCCTCCTCAGACTGCTCATATGAAAGTATCTTTCGAGTTATCAGGTCCAACTGTGTTTTTTCCTTGGATCTTAAGAACAGGATAACCAACTGTCTATTGAGTGGTGCCTTCTGGATGCACTGAGGGCACCTCAAAATTAACGTGCCAATAACGAACTTCTCTGTCGCCAAACCAACTCCCTTTCTTGATCCCTGAAGCTTTTTTTCGTTTTTTTTTTTTTTGCGGTACGCGGGCCTCTCGCTGTTGCGGCCTCTCCCGTTGCAGAGCACAGGCTCTGGACGCGCAGGCTCAGCAGCCATGGCTCACAAGCCCAGCCGCTCCACAGCATGTGGGATCTTCCCAGACCGGGGCATGAACCCGCGTCCCCTGCATCGGCAGGCGGACTCCCAACCACTGCACCACCAGGGAAGCCCCCTGAAGCTTTTTAATAGCATCTTCAGCACTTATGACAATATTCTCATCATGACTTTTTGGCCCTTTCATCTTTCTAGCTTATCACATCCTGGCCCTCCTCTACCACTTAAGTTGAATTTCAGTAGCAGTTAGCATAAACAGAACTGAGCTATAGACAAGGATTCTGTTCCCCCCCAAATCCAAAATTCACAATGATTTACATTGTTTGAGATGCAGATTTCATACGTCTACTGTGAGTGTGGGATTTGAGTTTCTTTACTTAGAAATATTTGGTTTAGTTTATTTATCTGTATGAAAGATATGCTCAGGATTTCCCTCCGAACAATATTTCATTGTGTTTGTTTTCCTTTCTCTTTTCTGTGTGAATACCACATTATTATCTCTTCTGAAATGTTTGGATTCTAGAACTGTGTTAATTTGTGTTCTTTCCTCATCTTCTGGGAACTTCATGATCTCTCAAGAAGCAAAAAAGAATCTACCGTCTTATTCTGAGGATTTCAGCACATTTAATCCCGTTTCTCTGGAGGGCACATCCCCAATATCATCAATCCCACAGTCACTCTGAGAGCCATGAGGTGAAGTCTCCAGCATACTTTGCTCCAAACTGTTGGTCCTCAGGACCTACTCCTCTGAGAGTAGTCAGATAGCAGCTTGTGTTTACTAACAATTTCCACTCCAAGTAATCGCAAACAAATCGGCTCTCTAACCTTAAATAATTCCTCACCTGAGTTAATAATAGCCACCTCATAAGCAACTGCGAAGGAAAATGAAGCACTAGATATAGAGTTTCCCATGGAGTTCCTGGATACATTAGGTACTACACAGTTTCTGTGGGTGGAGATTATCAACACTGCTGTTGCTAGTATAGTAGGTATGCTATAAGAGAACTTTGGGGAATTATACCAGATGCAGAAACATTGATATCAGCAAGCAAAACTGCTGAACAGCAATTTGACCTATAATGTAGTAGAAGTTTTATTATTATTATTGTCATTAAACAAAGTCAAGAGTTCGTAAGACATAGACATATGCTACCACTTAGCACAAGCCAAACCTACTTTTGCATTATTAATACCCACCAGTTAAGACTCATTTCATCATGGCCTACTTGTTGATAAATTAAGATCTGGGTCATTTAGAAAATAAATGTAAATTTATCTTCACTTGGTTTAAGACGACAAAGAAGCATGCATGCTATTTGGAAAGGTTTTTATTTAAAATTGTTAATATTTAAGATTTAAAAGAATGTAATGAAGTATAACAATTTAGAAAACTAAGGGGAAAAATCCATAGATAAACATCCTTGCTCTGAAAAGGGGGGAAAATAATCTTTAGTTGGCAGCCTGTATTTCTACCTGCTTTGCATGACTGCTTGGTATGCAGGTACCAGGTCACAGGTGGAAGACATTGAGGACCATCATGCAACGTAAATGTTTATAAGGTATCATAATTACTGGCACATCTGTGGTAAATAATTTTGTGAGGTTGTGCATCAAAGATGCTGAGAATGCTCAACAGAGAAAGCAAGAAATAAAAATTTCTCTCTTGTTTTTTAACCTGCCATTGGATGGTACCCAATTTACATGTTTCATTGGTTGGAACAGCCGTTTGTAAGTCTGTGAAGCAGAAGTTTGTCTCTAATGTGTTCTGCTTCTCCCCAGCCACCTCCCCAGCTCCCAATATCAGACACTCAGGATCCTCAGGGACCGTATTTTCTTTTATCATGTTGTCTCCTATTCTGAGAAATACCTTGTGCTTAGGTTTTACTTTCACAAAAACAAATCAATTAAGTATTTTCTTAAGTCAAAAAAACATAATTAACAAGTTAAAAATTTCACAATTCATTACTGTAATATCTAAAAGTTTTTGCAAAATCTCCCAGCATTAAACCGACATCCAATTCGCCCTCCACGTTTGCGCATTCTGCATCCAAATTCAACACACCTCGAATCTTTTTTGCAGAACACACGGATACAGGAAGGCCAACTGTACCACACCATTTTATATAAGGGACTTGAGCATCTATGGATTTTGATATCTGCAGGGGTTCCTGGAACTAATCCCCCACAGATACCGAGGGACTACTGTATTTATTATTACCATATCACAAATTAGTTCATTAGCTTCCTTAGCTGTATGTTTTGCATCCAGTTTACCTTAATGGTACCCCAGAAGGAAACCCGGTCCAAGATTAACTGTTCTAACAGATCTGGGATTGGCCCCAACCACGTGAGGGGAAAGATTCTCTAGAGACCAACATCTGAGTTAAAGAGTACCTGCTTTAAAACATATTCTTATGTAAGACAATTAGAAAACTATGCATTTTGACAGGCTTATTGTATTCTTCTTTCTGCCACCCAACCTCACAGCATTTATGTTATTGAAATGTTTGTCTTATACTAATAGGTAAAATTGAGAAAGATTCTCTGAAGTGGCAGCTGTACTACAAACATAATTTTAAAGGACTGTTTTCATTATAGTCCATAACATTCCCCTGGGTACTACCGGGTATTGGAGAAATTGGAACACAGCATGCTTCTGAATACATGCTTTTGTTCTTTGTTTTTCCCCTTCTTCCCTCAATGGGCACTGAAAAGGCTCATGATCTCTGCGGTGGTTAAGGAAGGGTTGGAATCCAATTTACGGCTCACCACTTCCAAGTGTTGAGGTTTTTAAGACAAACTAGTGTCACTCTCATTTTTATCATCTCATTCGAAGTCTCATTTTCCATTTGTTCTAACTTCTTCATCTACTAACTTCAGGTTTTTGTATTTTTTTAATGTGTTTATGTATAAGCAAGTGGCATAAACATAATACATTTTCAACTTATTACAAAATAACCAAAGACTGCCTTGGCCTCTTCCATTTCTTCTTATCAAACAAACATCCTGAATGATAAAAGTTACTGTAACCACAGAACCAGCCCAAATTGGCCCAGTACTCTATTTGTAAGAAAATGCTGGGTTGTTTTTCAGAGATAACTGGACAAAAAAGCAAGTCACGCAGCTGAAGCCAGAACTGAGGAGAAAATGTTGACCTCAAGTAACAGTCAGAACCAAAGTTTCTCCCTGCAGTGGAACCAAAGGACCGGACATGACCAGAACCTGAAGGCAGGAACGTTTTCCGAAGTGAAGGGTCTGCTGTCCAGGAAGATCTGGTACTGAAGTCCCCTTCACCACACCTCACCATAAACGGGCAAGTTCCAAAGCCCTCCAATCGAAACCAACCCTGCCAGCACTTCCACAAGCCAACCCGCCCACCTCTAACTCATAAAAGTTTGATGGAATCCCAGATCAGGGAGACAGATTTGAGCTCTGCCTCCTGTCTATTCGCTGGTCAACCCTGCAATAAAATTCTTTCTTATCTCAAAAACTATTGTCAACATATTGGCTTCTATGCGCTTCAGGCAGCAAACCCTTTGCTCGGTAACATTACCCCCAAAATCACCCTCTGGAGAAATAAGATCAACGACATAACAAAGAAACTGTGTCTTGGACATGGAAAGTCTCGAAAATAGATGTCGTGCATGTCTCAGCCAGATCTGATCACATTTAATTATTATTTATTTTTCCCCCAGCTCTTAAGTTAAAGTTTGAAACTGAACTCACTTATGGGTCAGAGGTACTTACAAAGGAATTGGCAAATACTTCACGGACCAGAGAGGTTGCGTACTGATATAGTTTTAAGAGAGAGAGGAAAAGCTTTTCCCCATGAACTCAGTGAGGAGAAAACACAGCCTGAAGCTATATCAACAGGGAATTAATGAGCCACAGGACATAAAGTCTAACAGAGAACAAAGCATATTAATGAGCTCAAGGCTCATGTTCACCCTCAATCAATTAGTCTGAGAAGACCTACCTCATGTCCCTCTGATTCGCCTTCAATGAATCATTCATGCTGCTGCTTGCGGGTCACAGCCTTCCCCATTCCGGTGCCTCATCACCTAGAGAATAAAGTCCAGATTGTCTGTCACTCAAGACCACCCACAAGAAGTCCAAAGCAACTTTCTAGTCATCATACACCTTCTTACATTCTCCAGTCATACATTTTGCCGTGTTGTTGTCTGAATAAATCATTCGGTTACAAGTTCCTTTGGATTTTTTGGTACAGATTGGTCTATTATCCCAAAATATCCTTCCCATCGTGCTCTGCCTCTGTTCAAATCCTACTCATTCTTTAAGACACAGCTCAGATATAAAATCCTCTCTGAAGCCTATCTACGTATTTCAGTCTGCATCTTCATCTACGCAATTTACACTTTGTGGAAAATAATGACTAGGTTTTGGGGTGCCCAGCACTTCTATAGACAAAGAAACTAAGCTGAAAGATTAAATGGGGACAATATTAGTGTTTACTTCAAAGGACTGTTTGGAGAATATGACAATATATAAGTCATTAGTACTAGATAAATATTAATTGCTTGGAAAATATTTATGTTAGCTAGGAAGTGACAATTTATGAACTCTAAACGTGGGCTCTCTGACTTCGAGAGTAATCTTGTATAGGTGAGCATACCTGTGGTGAGGTACTATGGTACTCCACTACTATAAGCTCTGTGTTTTCAGGTTGGTTTATTGACTGTCTTGGTCTCTTAGAGACTCACTCTTAACAAATGAACATTCTGGAGCTCTTTTATTCTGTGTTTCAGAGACAACTGTGAGACCCATCTGAGTCTGAAGATGGAGATATAGACGGTCATGGAAGAAAAAACTAAGTAGTGAGGAGCCTGCAGTGCTTTACCAAGCCACAGTGACTGGTTAGCACAAGACAGAATTTATCAGATTTGTTTGGAGTTTTGACTTTGCCATATGGGTTCAGACAAAACTGAAATGCAAAACAGAATTCTAAATCATTCAAAGCTGTGAACGGAAATTGCCAAGTTTTACAGTCTCAACTGTGAGGTGGTGGGACCACAGGAAGAAGAGAGGTACTCTAAGGAAACAAGATGATCTTTCTCTTTAACTCACAGAAGCGCCTACTATGCAGAAGACATGCGCTAAAGACGACGGGGAAAATAAAGATGATTTGGTAGATTTAGTGATCTGAAAACTAAGTATCATAATGACAGCTGAGTTTTTATAGGTCTCTGGGGGCCTTATCATGAGCCTTACATGCAATCTACTAAAAGCATAGCCATCCATCCACACATGTTCATATATACTTCCCTTGTGAAAATTATCAGGTGATACCAGGCTTCACACAATGACAAACAAAATGATTTTTTTCATTATCAAAACCATAAACTTTAAAAAATTTCAGTAAATATATCTCAATCTTCTAAATATATATACATAACACATAATTTCTAATGTACAGATAAACATGATTTATTTCAGTTTTAAAAAATTTTACTATAATAAACTAGAGAAAATAACATTTTTTTAAACATTCGTTAAGTGGCACAACTAAATATACCTAGCTTCTCCATTTATTAATTGAGCACTTAATAAAGTCTTTGCTTTAAAAGAGTTTTAGAAAATTTGCCAGAATATCAGAGAGCATTCCCATACACCCTACACACAGTCTCGCCTATTGTAAACACCTCATATTAATGTGCACATGTAGCACAACAAACCAATATTGATAAGTAATGATTCACAAAAGCCATATTCTCTTCAAAGCTCCTCAGGGTTTTTTTTTAAAGTATATTTTGAGATAACTGTAGTTCTACATTTGCATGTAGTTCTATAAAATAACAGAAAGACCTTGTGTATCATTTACCCAGTTTCACTCAACAGTAACACAGCCGTACCTTGGAGATATTGTGGGTTTGGTTCCAGACTACCACAATAAAGCAAATATTGCAATAAAGCAAGTCACACCAATTTTTTCGTTTCCCAGTGTATGTAAAAGTTCTGTTTAAACTACACTGTAGTCAATTAAGTGTGCAACAGCATTATGTCTAAAAAAAGTATATACCTTAATTAAAAAATACTTTATCGATAAAAAAATGCCAAAACAATTAAATAGTAACATCAGTGATCACTGGAAGTGATCACCATAACAAATATAACAATAATGAAAAAGTCTGAAACATTGTGAGAATTCCCAAAATGTGACACAGAAACACAAAGTGAGCAAATGCTGTTGGAAAAATGGTGCCATAGACTTGCTCGATGCAGGGTTGCCAAAAACCTTTAATTTGTAACAAACATAATGTCTGTGAAGCACAATAAAACAAAAAGCAATAACACAGGTGTGCCTGTATCTTGAAAATCTGTAGAACAACATCACAACCAGGATATTGACATTGATATTCGAGATACAGAACATTTCCATCACCACAAGGATCCCTCCTGTTCTTTTATAGAGAGAACTTAGAGAGAAAGGTCTGCTTAATTGTTTTTGTCTTAATTGTTTCTGATCTTAGAGGAAAAGACCTACTTAGTGACCACCTAAGATCAGAAACAATTGTCTTCACCATTAAGTATACTGTTAGCAGTAGAATTTTTGTATATGTTCTTTATCAGTATGAGGAAGGTTTTGTATGAGGAATATGAGTATGTAGAATAAAAATGTATGAGGAATAAAAATATTCCTATTTTTAATAGTTTATATCATAAATGGATGTTGGTTGAGTTTTTTCTTTTTTTTTTTTTTTTTTTTTTTTTTTTATTTATTTATTTATTTATTTATTTTTTAACATCTTTATTGGGGTATAAGTTGAGTTTTTTCAAATACTTTAACTGCATTAATTGATTTCATCAGGTGATATTTCTTCTTTAGCCTGTAGTATGGTGGACTACATTGTTTGATTTTCTAATATCAAACTAGTCTTTTATCACTGATGATGGTATATAATTCTTTTATATATTGTTACGTCTTATTTGCTAATATTTTGTTAAAGATTTTTGCATCTGCGTTCATGAGGGATACTGGTTTACAATGAGTTTTATTTTTTTTGTACTGTACTTCATTGATTTTTTTACCCATGTAATACTAACTTTATAAAATAAAGTAGAAAGTGTTTCTTCTTTCTTATTTCCAAGATAACACTGTGTAGAATGGGTGTTATTGCACTCTTTATTTTCTAAGTTCTTGAGGTTGGAGCTTAGATTATTCATTTAGGACTTTTCCCCTTTCACTACACATGTATTTAGTACTATATATATTCCTCACAACACTGTTTTCATCCCATCACCATTCCCCTTCAGTGATAAGATTGTTTTAAATATTTTCTCTATAAACATTAGAACCACATCAGACAGTGTTTAATTTTTGCTCCAAAAGTCAAACATAATATAGGAAATTCAAGAGGAGAAGGAAAATATTTACTGATTTTTCACTCTTTCCATTGTTCTTTCTTCCTTTCTGATGTTCCAAAACTCTTTCTTTCACCATCTCCTTTCCATTTAGAGAAATTCCTTTAGCCATTCTTCTAGGGTAGATTTACTGGAGACAAATTCTTTTGATTTTCCTTCATTATGAGAATGTTTTCTTTTCCCCTTCATTTCTAGATGATATTTTGCCTGAAAACAGGATTCTAGGTTGACAGTTCTTTTCTTACAGTACTTGAAAAATGTTGTGTCACGTCCTTTCGGCAAGTGACACTACATTATTAATCTCTTATGAGAAAATCACTGCAATTTGAATTATTTGTCCCCCATAGATAAGGTGTAATTTCTTTCTGTTTTCGAGATTTGCTTGTCTTTATTTTTCAGAAGTTTGACCATAATGTGTCTTGGGATGGGTTTATTTGGAATTATCCTTTTTGTATTTCTCTCAGATTCTTGAATCTATAAATTTGTCTTCTGCGAAATTTGAGAATTTTTCTGTCATTTCTTTTTCAAGTACTCTTTCAGCCCCACCCTCTTTTTCTTCCTTAGCTTGGACTCCAATGCCATGGATATTAGATCTTGTTTTATTCCCACAGGGAATATATCTCTGAGGCTCTTCTTATTTTTAAGTGTAGTTTCTTCATGCTGTTCAGATTGTGTAATTTCTTTTGTTCTAATCATCAAGTTCATTGATTCTTTGGTCTCCTCCATTTGGCTGTTAAATCAATTTATTGAGTATTTTATTTCACTTACTGAATTTTTCAGTTATAAATTTCCATTTGGTTCTTTATATCATCTACTTCTTGCTGAGAATAGCTAGTTCTTGCTGTGACTATTTTTTAATTTGTTTCAAGTGCATTCATTATTACTCATTGAAACATTTTTATACGACTGCTTTAAAATATTTGTCACGTAATTTTAATATCTATGACAGATGTTAAAGATGACAACTGTCATCTCAGCATTGGTGCCTACTAACTGCCTTTTTTCATTCAGGTTGGGATCTTTCTGATTCTTGGTAATACAAGTTATTTCTTTACTGAAACCCAGAAATTGTGAATATGATGTTATAAAACTGTGGATCTTAATTAAATTTCTGTTTAGCTGGCTTCTTCTGACATTACCATGGAATGGGAAGAAGTGGTAGTACCTCATTACCGCCAGGTAGATACAGACATCCAGGTTTCCCACTTGGCCCCCAGTGATACCCAAGGGAGGGAACTCCTCTTTACTTCTGGACAGGAATGGGCTTTCCACTTCCTCACTAGGCCTCCACTGATAACTCTTAGCATGGGTGATGTAGATGTGCCTTGTTACTTCTCCCCATGTGGCGTCCATTCACACCAAGGTTGGGGGAATGGCCTTGTTGTTGCTGGGCAATGGTGAAATTCCTAATTATCTCATAGGTCTCCTTGATACCACCCTCGTATGGAGAGTAGGAGGAAGAGCACCCCATTAATGATGAGTGGGAATGTAAGTTCAGGCTTCCCATGTGGTTTCTCTACGAAGGAGGAAAGGGTGGTCTCATTATTCATTGTAGGAATGAAAGTTACAGCTCCCAAATCAGTCTTCTCTAACACCATCTCATCAGTGGGGTTAAGGTGCCTTACTACAGCCAGGTAACATTTCCTAGGCTCCCCACTAGGTCTTTACTAGTGGGGGTAGGAATGGGGCCATGGCTTTTTCAAAGACATTTGGCTGAAATAAAAGTATTGTAGTTTAACTTTTTTCCCTCTGTTTTGTTGGGCTGCCCCTTCATTTTGGTTTTTTAGCTAGAGATAAAAGGCTTTTGTTTGAACCCTTTTTTTTTTTCTTATGCCCATTGGCATTTCCAGATTGCTGGCTTTTTCAGCTCCAAGTCTGGGAAATATGAGACAAAAAGAAAACCCAAGGAATTCACTACCATGTCATTCCTTGTGTCCCAAAATTCCTAGCCAGTCTTCCTTTTGTCTAACTTCCAGAGTCTTCCTATGTTTCTTTTATATATAATAGTCAGGGGTTTTAGTTGTGTGTAGCAAATGAAATAGAGTAAAGTACATCTATTCCATCTTCCCAGAAGTGGAAGTCCTCTCGTTTTAAGTATTTCTACTCAAATTACACTACTAATTTTTCCAATTATACTACTAATTTTTCCAACTATACTAGGCTCTGGAAAATTTCAGAAATAACCATATACATTTGCACCAGGCATTCCTGGGTGTAGATGATGGTTTTAAGCTTTGTCAGTTTCCTAACCTATAACATGAGGATAAAAGCATCTTCCTGGCAGGAGGCTAGTGAAGAATAAATGCAATTATGTATGCGGTATTTGGCAGAGTGCCTCACACACACTCACTCAAAAATGGCAGCTGTTCTTATTTTTATTGCTAATAGGCTCAAAATCAGATTTTTTCAATTAAAAACCATGTGATCTTAAACTTCATATAATTTTTTTTAATACAGCAAAATGATGCCATCTATACCATGAGACTGCTGTTGGTTAGGGTAGAAATTCATGGAACTGATATAGGTAACCTGGAGTCAGAAATGGAGAGAAGGTTTACCATCAGAATGTTAGAAACATACCTTAATTATAACTATGCATTTCAGAGTCCACCAAAAGTTCCAGTCTGAGAATCAGAATGAAGAAAGACAGCTTATGCACGTAGCCTTATGATAAATGACTTCACCCTGAGAGGATTCCACTACAGTACTGGAAGTGCATTCTATTATGGCAAAAAGGAAAATGTCAAAACCTTTCCCGGATTTGAGGAGAAAATGTGCCTCATCATATGTCTTGATCAGTCCTTTTATTGAATCTCTGAATATTGACCAGCCTTGTGCTACTGTATATGTATTTCTTTCCAAGGCTTAGGTAATGTTCTAAGGACCTAATCTTGACTATTTCTGAAATCTCAGGTTTTACCCTTTTATGTTGAAAAGTCTTATACCCTGATCCAGTTCAATCTACCAGGCTGAGAAGCCAATATTCAAAAGCACAGATCTTAGGAAGGACCTTGGAACAGGTTATAGGCTGCCAAGCACTCTATGTTTTCTGCCCAATGCCAGCCCAGGAGTAATATTAAAGGATGTGCCTATTCCCCACCTACCCCCCCCCCCAACTTAGGGCTACAATTGTGAATCACAGTTTTGAATGGATCTTACTATAAAAATCAATTAATTCAAATGGTTGTGAACACGGTTGATATTTTGGTTACCTGGAAGTGAACAGAAAACCACTTTATTTACTACAACAATCTTTTGAGAATTCTAGGTCACAGAATTCAACATGTCTCTGAGAAATTAGGATGAGGAAAAGCTTATCCAACTGGACTCTGCAGAGTGAGGATCTTTCCAAAGTAATGTGCTACCAGGACACACATTTATTGGGCATTTCTTTTTTATATTTCTTACCCGCCACCTCTTTCCATCCTCATAACTTACTTTGAAGTGAGGTCTGTGACCTCTATTTTACAGATGAGGCTTGTTGAGGTTTTAAGACTTGCTAGAACCAGGATTTTCATTCCGGTCTCTCTGCCTTTAAGTCCTAGGTATTTTCAATTAAATCCACTCTCTCTCTGGGCTATTCCTCCTCAGTTTAAGTTCTGGTCCAAATGTCCCATCAGCCAAATTGATGTTTTCAAAGACACTGTGAAAGAAGCACAGTGCATCCCTGTGGCCAGCATAGTGAACAGCAGGGACTGAGCTTTCGGATTTCAAGAAAAGGGAAAATTTAGCAGCATGTAATAGTGGCAGCCTTGAGAACACTTGAAATATGTTGTTCCTAAACTAAGATTTTGGAAACTAATAAAAAAAGGCAACTTCTCTTTTAGGAGGTTCGGTTTTGTATTAACTTTTTGGTTTTCTGTTTGAGTTTGTATATGTGTGCATTTTGCAGTGTAAGATTTTATTTTTTTTATCATTTCCCATATGACAAAACATAGTATGAAAACTTTTATATGCATAATCTCATTTAATCGTCACAGTGGCCCTGTGATATCAGTGCTATTAATTACTACAACTCCTTACTCTATAATGGAGGAAATCAAACTTCAGAGATGCCATGTGACATGACTGTGTACAAAGCTAAGTGTACAAAGCTAAGATCACAGCTCAGGACTGTCAGCCCCAAGCCTGGAAATTTAATTACTCTCTACATTCCTATCACCAATTTTTTCACTTTATTCTTAATGGGAAAGATGAAGACAACACGGGTATTTGAAATTCTAATAAAATTAATCAAGGGTTTGCTCATGTATTTGATATAATTGATTACTGATGACATCTCTTGAGCCTCAATTCTTATGTAGATGTTGGATAGCTTAACCCAAGACAAATATACACCTCCTGAAGCCCTTCAAAGCACCTAAAAGATTTTTAAAATTCTTGCCTTGTTTTCTTTTACTCATCTGTAGCAGTTCCAGGCCAGACTCTCAGAAGATTCTTCTACCCTTAAGTGGAATACACCATTGGAATCTATGGAATTCAGTAACTTTCTACTAATAGACTTTTGAAAACATTTTGTGTCATTGTTCCACTGGATGTTTTAACTGTTTGTCAAAACAGGTAAAATTCTGTTCTCTTTCAGAGAAGGAAACTGAAAGACAAACTCTCCCGTGGGCACACCTCGAAAACAACCATCTCCAGCAGCTGCATTTACTTCACCTTAACCGTGCATTTACGGGGATTTCAGGTGGGGCTAGGACTACTCAGTCCAGACCTTCATCACTCTGAACCTGATCCTCAGACCGGGTGCATCAGCATTGCCTGGGAGCTTGTTTAGAAATTCAGGATCTCGGTTTCTACCCCAGACCTACTGGATCAGAATCTGCATGATTTTAACAGTCCCTTAGGTAATCTGTCTGCAAATCAAAGCTTGAGGATAGGTTTAGACAGCCCTATCTACCTTATGAGGTTCACTATTTGGCCTACCTAACAAACATAAATAAATCCACAAAATGTAATTTGATTGCTATTTTTCTTTTCATATAGGAACTCTGGGATTCACACGCACAAGACTCTTAATCTGTTTCCTGCAAAACAGTGGGGAGGGGTAGGGAGAGATGGTTAAGATGCCACACAGATGGTTATTTCATGGACCTTCAGCATTAGTTATGACATTCATTTTCTATGTGATTATGAAGTATGGTCAATCACAACATAGTTTATCCAAGTTGGTAAGGTTGATACAGAAGAATTTCATGACTAAACACTATTTTATTTTGAAGATACTCTCTAAGTATGCACTTGTCTCTTCCTCAGAAACCAACCAAGTGTATTTCCTGTAATAACAGGGTAAAAGCAGGTATGGGACAAATGTTACAGAACTGAGGAGAAAAGAATGATTGAAGAGTAAAAATTTTGGTTATTTGACCAATGACTCAGGTAAAATTAAGGTCAGCAGATTAAAATGGGGACACAGAACTCAAAGAATCATAGACTATAGAAATGTTTAAGCTGAAAAGAAGCTAAGCATGCATTTCCTTCAAGACCCTCGAATGAACTAAGTAACCCAGATTAATCAAGTGCCTTGCCTGAAGACACACAGCCCATAAATAGTAAGACTGTCTCGATTTTCTAGGCTATCAGTTCTGTTGTTATGGAAACTATTCACTTTCCTCAACCGCCCATTTTATTGCCATATACATACTGAAAAATCAAGTAACAAATGAATAGCTGACCAATTCAACAAGACACAAAATATCACTTGGTAATTTTTTTTTTTCCTTCCATCATTGCCTTATTTTGCCTGGCTTTGTTATTCTCTTTGTCAAGTTTTCGTTTTATGTTTTGATTTCCCTTGTTTCTCCCTCTGGTGATCTTCCTGGACATCTCTTCTATTTCATGAAAAGCTTCTAAAGAAATGTGTGTAAGAGTTTTTGCTGAAACAACTATTTCAGTCAAGAAGATAGCCATAGCAACTCCTTTTGGTAATCAAGAGTATTAATAAATTCAGTTGATTCTGCCACATATTAGTGCAGGGTATGGATCACTGTGCAGTGTGCTTTACGTGCATTTCTCCATTCAATCCTCAATCCCATTCCTATAGCTAAGGAAAATGAAGGTCAGAGAAGTTAATCATCGTATGTCCTTGGGCTATTCACTTAAGTGGTGCATTCAGAATTCAGACTCAGATCTTAATCCACCCATAAGCGCATCCTGTTTTGTTGCAAAGAGTACCTTATGATTTTCCATTTTAAAAAGCAGGCTTCAGCAAACCACTGCAGGTTATGAATTTATAAACAGGTAAGAGAAACGGTGGCAGTAGATGAGGCTATCTCCATTTTCTTTGACCATTCCCATCGTATTAAAATTTTAAACATTAATTACTAATTAGACAAATCTAGATGGTAATCACAGAGATTTAATTTACCCAATATCATTTATTGGAGGGTGAGATTTGTCACTTGGAAATGATAATTAACTCATCAAAAATGTTTTGGGATTGGAAGGAAAAAATTAAAAGGAAGTGCTCAGGAGTTATGCTAAAAAAGGCATCTGAGACTCTCACTGTTACTGAATATATTGGTGGAAGGCAAAACAGCTTTCCAACAGGTATCATGTTTGTGGTTTAGAATTCTCAGTAAAGAGGACACAGTACGAGAAAGATCTTTGGATATTTTAACACCTTAATGTAACTTTAATGCTCTGTGAATGTTAGTTTCCTAATGCATAATTGGAATAACAAATTGATTTTCAAAGGCCTTTTTTTCTTGTTTTTGCTGTCTTCTATGGAAGAAATATATTACTTCTATAATAAGTGCTTTTTTCTTGTCTCTCTGCCTCTACAACATGAAAATACCATAGACAGACACAGAGTAATAAATTTTATTAGCGATGTTACAGAGCAAAGAAATGGTAGCTTTTTTTTTCCAATGTTTATTGAGAACTTCAGTGTCAAGAGTTCAGATATTAATATTAACAAGAGT
Source organism: Delphinus delphis (assembly GCF_949987515.2). Classification (NCBI taxonomy): domain Eukaryota; kingdom Metazoa; phylum Chordata; class Mammalia; order Artiodactyla; family Delphinidae; genus Delphinus; species Delphinus delphis. The sequence continues at coordinate 34,116,000 of NC_082702.1, read as the reverse complement.
ACTGAGTCTATCAGGAAAGATATATTTTCAGTTCCCATCAGGCTTTATAAAATCACCTACATAGTACTAAGCAAACCATCAGTTTGCAAGGGATCTAGGTCTGACTAGATGATGTGACAAAGGCTCAAATATTTCATGGGCTTGGCTTTAGTTCATTACAAAATATTCTACAGGAACCAGAAATTTTTAATTGAAAAAAAGATAACAAAAGTCATCTTTAAACATGAAAATTTTTAAAAATATGGAAAATGAATAAGAAATGTGTTCTTTAAAAATCCCTAGGTACACGAGGGCTTCTCTGGTGGCGCAGTGGTTAAGAATCCGCTTGCCAATGCAGGGGACACAGGTTTGAGCCCTGGTCCGGGAAGATCCCACATGCCGTGGAGCAATTAAGCCTGTGCGCCACAACTACCGAGCCTGTACTCTAGAGCCCGCAAGCCACAAATACTGAAGCCTGTGTGCCACAACTACTGAAGCCCACGCACCTAGAGCCCGTGCTCCGCAACAAGAAAAGCCACCGCAGTGAGAAGCCCACGCACCACAACAAAGAGTAGCACCCGCTCGCTGCAACTAGAGAAAGCCCGCGTGCAGCAACAAAGACCCAACACAGCCAAAAATAAATAAAAATAAAATAAATTTATTAAAAAAAAATCCCTAAGTACACGAATTATAAAAAATGACCTCAAATTGTTATTCAAAATGTTTCTGCTCCCAGTTGTGGCGGTAGGATAGTCAATGTCTTTGTTTTTTTAAATACATCTTTATTGGAGTATAATTACTTCACAAAAGTGTGTTAGTTTCTGTTGTACAACCAAGTGAATCAGCCATATGTATACATATATGCCCATATCCCCTCCCTCTTGAGCCCCCTCCCACTGTCCCTATCCCACCCCTCTAGCTGGTCACAAAGCACCGAGCTGATCTCCCTCTGCTATGCGGCTGCTTCCCACGAGCTGTCGATTTTACATTTGGTAGTGTAGATAGGTTGATGCTAGTCTCACCTCGCCCCAGCTTCCCCCTCTCCCTACCGCCACCCCATGTCCTCAAGTCCATTCTCTATGTCTACGTCTTTATTCCTGCCCTGCCACACTGCAGTTTCCCAACAATGAAGTTCAAAGAGCTCTTTACATAGTGGTTTTTTCATTATAAATTTTGCATGTAAACACTTTGCATGCTCTGATTTAATGAGGCCATTCAATGCTTTCTTAATACTACTGAAACTTTCTCCCCCAGGACTCATTTAATTGCTCAGAAATATCTTTGATTCATTTGCATTTACTAATTCAGGGAACCAGGAGGATATTTTCTGAGCCCCTACTAAATTTCTACCAGTGAGCCCTGGGGATACAGCAATAAACAAGATAAATGTGGTCCTTGCCTTCACTGAGCTTGTAATCCACTGGATAAAACAAATTTTTGAGGAAGTGATTACAAGAACAGTGAATTTAACAAAGAAGTTCAAGGCACAATGCAAGTATAAATATTTTATACATTATAAAATGAACGTATGTCAAAGTTTTTATATAATGTGTTAACTAATGAGAGAACTAGAAATTAGTTCAACTGTGAATTTACAGAGATTTATACTCTATATCAGATGAAATTTATTTCATTATTATGAACAGGAATAATTTGCATTGCTCTGGACAGAAAGCACTAATATTACTATCAGTTTTCTTCTAACTCTACATAGTTGTGAAATGGACTAGTCTACAGAACCAAGTAACCCCAGAGGGTTCACCAGGTAATGTCCAGCACTCCTCCTAAAGGATACCCCATAATCCTTTTTGCCTATTTCCAAGTCTTTGACAGTTTGCCCTGGTAGCTTAAAAAGGATAACCTAGATAAAAGGTTAGTAATAATTGGGACAAGGATAGTTACCACATTCCTGTAAACCTTAACTGAAAGGCATAATATGAACGCTGGAAGGAGTAGTAGAATCTCAAAGCAAAAGAGAAACAAATTGAAACACAATTTTAGAACATATGTCACCTTGCTTTGTTTCCACGAAAGGTACTGACAAAAATGTATGCTTTCTTATGATTCAGCATACCGGCCCATACCTTTATGTTAACGATCTTTATCTATTAATAATAGATATTAATATCTTTAATCTATTAATATGGAGCTACTCACTTTTCAAATACAGTCTATGATGGTTCATTTTATGTGTCAACTTGACTGGATTGAGTCACAGAATGCCAAATATCTGATCAAATATTATTCTGTGTGTTTCTGTGAGGGTGCTTTTAGATAACTAACATTTAAATCAATAGACAAAGTAAAGCAGATTGCTCTCTCTAATGGAGGTGGGCCTCATCCAATCAATTGAAGGTATGAATGAAACAAAAGACTGACCCTTCCCTGAATAAGAGGTAATTTCCTCTTGCCTGATTACCTGAAGCTGCGACATTTTTCTGCCTTAGAACTTTAACAGAGACATAAGCTTGTTGGGTCTTGAGCCTGCCAGCTTTCAGACTGGAATTATACCATCAGCTCCCCTGGATCTCAGCTTGTTGACTGCAATCCTTGGGTCTTATCATCCTCCATAATCATGTGAGCCAATTTCATATATATATATATATATATATATATATATATGTGTGTGTGTGTATATAGACCATAACGGAGAACTGCTTAATATCCTATTGAGTATCACGTAAAAGGTTGAAACTTCAGTTCCACCTCTAGAAGATGGCATTCAAATTTTTCTGTGTTTATCTATATATGTCTTTTTTTATATTTTTGTTTATATTGAATGGAAAAAGTATACATCACGAATTTAAATTCATTTAAATTTAGATTTTTAAATTTGTATGTTTATTTATGTTGAATGGAAAAAAGTATTCAACATCATGAATTTAAAATTTCTTGAATGTTGAATGTGTAGCCATTAAAATAATGTATGTAACATAGTTAAATTCAATCATTCTTCTTTAGCTGGATTTTTAGGTTTACTAAAATTACTCGTATTAAAATAATACTGCAACAATATCCTTATATGGACATATTTGCTCCTATATCTAATAATATATCTGTAAACCTATTTTATTGATAATAACTAGAACAAAAAGATTGTAGACTTTTAAAGGACTGTATGCATAATTTTTCCAATTAACCTTTTGCAGCTTTCTTTTCTTCTTTCATCTTTCTTTCTCACTTTTTCCAACACTAACTAGAGTAGATTTTTATTAAAAAATAAAAAGCACACAAAATCTCTCTTCTTTCTACTAAAAACAAGTGAAGCTAAAAACTTTGTACTGAGTATATATCAAATTACTAAGTTGTACACCTGAAACTAATATAATATTGTAAGTCACCTAGACTCCAATTAAAAAAAAGTGAAAATGTCTCAACTTAATGATTACCCCACCTCCTGTCATGATTAGGGTCTAGTGGGGAAAATGCCCTTTAAGAGAACATTTCTTCTCCTTATCTCTGTTGGTGGGTTGAAAGAAAATCATGGAGGATATGAATGCTAATAATTTAGAAGAATCCAGAAGGGAGAAATATATGCTACTTAATTTAAAATGCAAGAAGTGGGGGCAAAGCCACCAGATACCCTTCGCTAGCAACAGTCACGTCATTTAAATCATTCATGCCATAGAAGAAAGAATACAGACCATTTTATTATACTCTCTTGAATGGGATCTTACAACCTCAATCACTTGAGAACTAACTCTGGGAGGCATGCAGCAAAAAAGCAAGACGGCACGCTGTCTATCTTTAGAACACAATTTTTAAAAGAATTCTGAGACAGCAAAACAAATTAATACTTGGTATATGCAACGCTTGTCTGTGCTTCCTTTTATGAAGGCATTGACATGGCAACTTTTTTTTTAATCATTTAATATGTGACACCCCTGTGATTAAAGGCAGTCAGTAATGCACATGTTCTATTTGGTTATAAATTAAAATAATGGGATCCACAAATGTACATTTTCTAGATGTTAAAGTTGACACTGATTTCTTTATTTATCTTAGGCCAGCCATCCTATCTTCATTCTTTTATCCTTTCTTAGTGTATGGACTCAATGAGTTGCACTGGAACAGCACAATTAATTTTGTTGGGCCCCATTAATACCTCATGCTCTCTTTTTACCAAAAAATGATTAAACTTGACTTATAATATTAAAAAAGGGAATTGAGCCAAATAAGAGAAGGGTAATTGTCTAGCAACCAGGCATATAGCATTTATTAGATTAATTACTCAGTATTATTAAATATAGTTCTATACTTCCTAGAAACCAACATTAAGAGGAAAATTTGTTGAATTATGTGAGTCTCATCTTCTAACAGGAGGCAGTATTATCTGGTAATGTGTGTACGTTTGCTAACAGTGAAGCCTAGAAAAACTTACTAAGCAACACTTACTTAAGAAACATTAGATAGTGTGATGGTCTAAATGTTTGGTCCCCCCAAAATTAATATGTTAAAATTCTAACCCCCAAAGCTGATGGTATTAGGAGGTGGGGACTTGGGGAGGTGATTAGGTCATGAGGGTGGAGCCCTCATGATTGGGATTAGTGCTCTTATAAAAGAGATCCTGCAGAGGGCTTCCCTGGTGGCACAGTGGTTAAGAATCCACCTGCCAATGCAGGGGACATGGGTTCGAGCCCTGATCTAGGAAGATCCCGCATGCCATGGGGCAACTAAGCCCATGCACCACAACTACCGAGCCTGTTCTCTAGAACCCGTGAGCCACAACTACTGAAGCCTGTGCACCTACAGCCTGTGCTCCGCAGCAAGAGAAGCCACTGCAGTGAGAAGCCCACGCACTGAATAACCCAAATACTTCAGAGTGCATTTCCTAACACTAGAGATAACCTCTTATGTAATAACCACAGTACAGTAATCAACTTCAGTAAATGTAGAGTTGATACAATACTTTTACCTAACCTGGTGTTTGTTTTCCAGTTTTGTCAATTAGCCTATCAATATTAAACTCTCAGTATAGCAACCTGGTATATCTCTCCATTTATTTATGGTTTCTTTAATTAATCTCAGCACGGTATACATGTCTTGATCATACTTTTAGAAATCTATTCCTATGTATATTTGGCTTACTTATGTGTTAACTACTCGTATATACATATACTATTGGTTATACTATGCTGACTTTGTACTCTGTGACCTTGCAAAATTAATTATTTTTAGTAGCTTGTTGGTAAGTTTATTAGAATTTTCCAAGTATATAATCAAGTTGTCTGACAATAAAGACAATTTTGTTTCTTTTCTTCCCATCTATATACCTTTTATTTCTTTATCCCGTGCTTCTACACTGGCTAGATCTTCCAGTATAATGCTGAATGAAATGGTAAGGGAGGATATTCTTACCTTGTTCTTGATCTTAGGTCAAAAGCAATCAGTTTAACACTGTTAAGTATGATGTTAGGCATTAGGATTTTTTTTTAATATGTTCTTTATCAAGTGGAAAACATTCCTTCTATTTGTAGTTTGCTGAGAATTTTATCATGAATGTGTGTTGAATTTTATTAAATGCTTTTTCTGCCTCTATTGAGATAATCATATGGTTCTTTTCTTAATTTTGTTAGCATGATTATATACCTTAATCAATTTCTAAATGTTGAATCAAACTTGCATTCCTTGAATAAACTTTACTTGGTAATGATGAATTATCCATTTTATATAATGCTGAATTTCAACTTTTTACTATTATATTAGTTTTTTGCATCTGTGTTCATAATAGATATTCGTCTATAGTTTTTTCTTTGTTGTAACAGTTTCGCTTTTGGTGTCACAGTTATGGTGGTCTCATAAATAAGTTAGGAAGCATTCCCTTTTCATCTATTTTTTGATGAAAAGAAAGGTAATATTCTTTTTCAAATGTTCGGTGGAACTCATTAGTGGAGATATCTGAGCCTGACACTTTCTCTATGAAAAGGTTTTTATTTATGAATTAAATATTTGTCTTAGATATAACACAATTCAAGTTTTATATTCCTGCATTAGTTTTGGAAAAATCATGTCTTTTAAGGAATTTGTTATTTCATCTGGGTTGTCAAATATATTGACATAAAGTTGTTGATAATATCCCTGAATTATTCCTTTTATATCTCAGGATGTTGAGTGATAGCTCTTCTACTTCTAGTACTGATAGTTTGTGTCCTCTCATTTTCTTGATCAGTCTAACTAAAGGCTTATCAATTTTATGGATTTATTTAAAAAACAAATGTCTGGGGCTTCCCTGGTGGCACAGTGGTTGAGAGTCCGCCTGCTGATGCAGGGGACACGGGTTCGTGCCCCAGTCCAGGAAGATCCCACATGCCGCGGAGCGGCTGGGCCCGTGAGCCATGGCCGCTGAGCCTGTGCATCCAGAGCCTGTGCTCCGCAACGGGAGAGGCCACAACAGTGAGAGGCCCGCGTACCACAAAAAAAAAAACAAAAAAAAACAACAAAAAAAAAAAAAAACAAATGTCTGTTTTTACTGATTATTCTTATTGTCTGTTCACTTTCTTTAAATCAATCTTATCTTTCATATTTGCTTTCATTTACTTACTTTCACTTTCACTTGCTCTTCTTTTTCTAGCTTCTTAACAACAAAGATTATATCAGTGATTTTGGCTACTTTTTCTGTTTATATTTAATCATTTAAATCTCTAAGTTTCCTGTAAGTACTGTTTAGCTGCATCTCACAAAATTTTGATGTTTTGCATTTTCATTTTCACTCAGTTTCAAAATATTTTCTAATTTCTCTCTTGATTTCTTCTTTGATCCACGGGTTATTTAGAAGACTGTTGTTTAATTTCCAAATATATAAAGATTTTCCAAATATATAAAGGTTTTCCAAATATCTTCCTGTTATTGATTTCTATTTTCATTATGTTGTGGTAAACGAAGATATTCTGCATTATTTCAATCATTTTAATTTTGTTGGGACTAATTTTGTGACCAAAAATGTACGTTATCTTGGTAAATTTATGTAAAGGATGTGCATTTTTTTATTGTTTTGTGGTATTTCTATAGATCACACTTCAAGTTAGTCAAGTTAATTAATGACATTCATAGGTCTTCAACAGCCTATAAATGTAAATTATTTAACATTAGTTAACAGTAGTCATATCTTCTACATCTTTATTCTTTTTCTGTCTACTTTTATATCAGTTTCCAAGAGAAATATATATGAAATATCCACTATAACTGTAGAGCTGCCTATGTCTCCTTCCTCTTCTATCAGTATGCACACCACGGATTTTGAAGCTCTATTACTGTGTGCATACACAGTTAGGTGAATTAACCCCTTTATCATTATAAAATGCAACATTTTATTCCTGTTTCACTCTGGCTGAAGCAAATATGAATGTTTGACCCCCCCACAGGAGACCCTGGAAGCCAGCTTATAGATCCCTGGTTGCTCTTTGTCTATCGTTGAGGAAATTTCTTCAACACATGCTCAGCTTATTATTCAGCAAGAGAGTGAAGGAGTCCCCAAGACATACTTCTAAACCTCATTCTCGGCCTAACTCCATTCTCTCCGATACTCTACAAATTTCAGCTGCCTCAGCCTCAGAAAGCCCACTGTACTCTTTTTCGGTTTCCCTTCCCAGAAGCGAGGTCTACAAAGTGCTTCTAGTATCACAGTCCTACTTCCTACTGCCTTCCACTTTCTGACAGTAGTTGTTTCACATATTCTGTCCTGTTTTCTGTGTGTTACATTAAGAGGGAAGTTTGGTCTCAGCTACTCCATTACATCTACAAGAGGAAGTCTCACTAGCTTTTTTATGTTTCCCCAAAGCTAAACTTAGCTCCAATTTCATAACAGAAACTTTCCTAGGTGCTGTGTTACAACCAGGATACTTAGAACATAATGACTATAACTGATCTACAGGTAGATTCAAGGTCTCATCTGCCTATGGAACACACATAAGAAAACTGTAACTGATCAGCAAATTATTTATTTCCATCAAAGAAACGAGTAATGACATTTTTATCCTATTAATAATACTTTTCAAAACAGTTCATGTTTCAGATAGTTAATAATAATAGTTATGTTTAAAATAGTTAAAATAAGTCTGTGGCTTGAGGTTTTCAATAAAGTAAAATAAAAATTAGCTGTGTTCTCTAAGATCAAATAAATTACCTTTTACAGACACACATCTTAGAAGTGTCTGAGCAAGAAGAATATAAAGTATATTCTTAAATACTCATTGCTATAAACTGCAAGATATATAGAGTAGGTAGATTCCTGTACTTAGCAATCACGGTATAATGATTAAGTGTTGTTTTTATTACAATGAATAATAATGAAACTGAGACTCACCCAGTGAGATTCTATGATTTTGCACACAGACACTTTGTGGCAAAACCAAAGGTCATCAAGTGCTGAGCAGTCATCAGACTGAGCAGTCATCAGACTAAGCAGTCTGGGTCTTCCTCCTATGCTGTTCCTACTACAATGCACAAGTAACATTGTGCATCATGTATATCAAAGTCTGCTCAGAGTATATCTACCTGAGAGTAATAGTTTTCATTCAGTTAATTGACCTATACACTTATTTTTGAATCAATTCCACATTTGAAATAGTACTACATTTGATAAATAACATAGTAATTAAGAATTCAGTCTTTGGCATCAGATAAATTGGTGTCAAATCTTACCTCTACTACTAACTTGCCCAATGTCACACAAGTAGAAATTTTCTAAGCTTCAGTTTTCCTTTATTAGGTAGAAATAATAATACTGCATGACTCATGTAGTTTTGCAGAGAATAAATGAGTTAAACTTAGTAGATGCTCAATAAATTTGTTCAATAAAGGCTCATGTGTAAAAAGCATACTGATAGTGAATATTCATTGAATGGTTAATACAGGTCAGTAATACACAATATTTTGGAATTCAAAATACTTTAAGTGTAATCTTATGCAGTTGATTTTTCAAAAGGTAACATTTAAAACACAAAATAGGAGGCAACTGTAAGGAAAGGCCACTGTTTGACCAGATGGCCCATGCGTTAGCATCAACTTGGTGTAACTCAGCATTCTAGAGCCAAAGACACAATCTTTGTGCATGTCCTGAAGTTGATATGCTTTATAGAGACATTGAATAAATATATTAACTGTTATTGTTATTTTTGATGATTAAAACCTCGCTAGAGAGCATTCTACAACTATGTCTTATAAGCTTCCAGGGATGGCTTACCTTCTCCTCTGTGCCCTCTCACCACCTTTCTATTTTAGGCTAAGATCTAGCAGTACTTTCTTGCTGTTGCTAGAAACGGGGTGTGTTATCATTCTTTGTTGATTTCCTTAAAACCTGCTTATACTGTATATATTATCTCCAGCATCTCTCTTGAATCATCCCTCTTGAGCATGCCATCATTCTTCTTTTGCAACCTGTACTAATACATACACACTCTCAGTTCTAATTTTGTCTACAAATTCACAAAGTTCACACAGTTCTTTCTGTCCTGTGGCCCTAAGAACATTCTATCTATATATCTTCTTCCTTTCCTCATCCCTGGATCTCCAAGTATCTTGCTGACCAAGACCGTTCTTCTTGCCAACTAAGACAAACTCATCCGCTTTATGGATTTTAAGTTGTTTATATTTCCACCAGGAAGATAGAACATACATTTCCAAACACACATTACCACATGCAAACTTCCCTACAGAATATACTTCCTATATGTACTTATTAGTTTAAAAATCTATTTTAAAATAATACATTTTTATTTTGATCGAAATCTTAAGGCATGGGCTTCCCTGGTGGCACAGTGGTTAAGAATTCGCCTCCAATACAGGGGACATAGGTTTGAGCCCTGGTCCAGGCATCTCACATGCCACAGAGCAACTAAGCCCATGCACCACAACTACTGAACCTGCGCTCTAGAGCTAGTGAGCCACAACTACCGAAGCTCGAGCACCTAGAGCCCACACTCTGCAACAAGAGAAGCCACCAAAATGAGAAGCCCGCACACCGCAACTAGAGAAAGCCCACACACAGCTAGGAAGACCCAACACAGCCAAAAATAAATAAATAAAATAAATTGATAAAAAAAAAAACTTAAGGCAAATTTAAGTTTGTTTAGCTTTTTTTTTTTTTCTGGTACTCTTGATATCTGAAAATTAATTTTTTCTCTCTGCATGCCCATATAAGTATGTAGGTAAAGTTTACTGTTTCATAGTTTCAGTATCCAAGTGTTTTACAGTATGATCAAAGAGCACAAGAGTAGCTGTTGTATTACATCATACAACAGAGCCATTCATGTGCAACTAGAGATGATTCACTGGATTCAAAAGTATGAAGTGATTATAACTCTTGATTGCAATTGAGAATGATGTGACAAACACCAGAAGTGATTTATTCTAAGGAGAAAAATAATATTGCATTGGTTGTTACAAGTTCAGAGGTCAAAGGATGGCATTTTATGCATGGCAATATATTTACAGTTTAGAGAGACTGAATGCGATACTGACAGTCAATACCTAAGCTGTCATCCACTCATCACTGAATTGCAACATGTGGGAGACTGGGAACCAAGTTCAAACAGAGTAGGCAATGCTCGATGGCCACAGAGATTCTCTTTCTCTTCAGCACACTTAAATGCTGTTTGTGAGGTGAAAAGAACTGTAAAAGTTATCTCCTGTTCTGGAGTTCAATCTCAAGTTGTTTGTGGTTGAAGTGACATTATGTATGCCTTTCATCAGAGTTATTATCAAACAATATAAAAAGTTTCTTTTCATAGGTTAAATTAGTTGACTTGAATAAATTCTTTAAAATATTTCAAAAACTCTTAATTTATAAGATAATGACACTTTACAATTAACTTATGCCATTAACAATGAAAATTATTTTGCTATCAAAAGATTACTAAAGCACTTAATAGATATCACATATGGCTTTGCACTCCATCATCCTTGTACAGGAATTTAACCATTTTTGTAAGATCTATAATAATTTATCTGGTTTTGCTCACCATTACAACCTTAATCCTAGGGCAGTGACTGGTACATAGAAACCATTCATTAGACAGTTGCTGAGTAACATTCTCTGACATATATCGTAGCAATGTTTTCTTAAATCATCCTCCAAGGCAATAGAAATAAAAGCAAAAGTAAACAAATGGGACCTAGTCAAGCTTATAAGCTTTTGCACAGCAAAGGAAACCATAAACAAAAAGACAATCTAAGAACGGAAGAAAATATTTGCAAACAATGCAACTGATAAGGGATTCATTTCTAAAATATAAATACAGTTCATACAACTCAATATCAAAAACAAACAACCCATTAGAAAAATGATTAGAAGACCTAAATAAACATTTCTACAAAGAAGACATACAGATGGCCAATAGGCACATGAAAAGATGCTCAACATCACTAATTATTAGAGAAATGCAAATCAAAACTATGAGGTATCACCTCCCACCAGTCATAATGGCCATCATCAAAGTCTACAAATAATAAATGCTGGGTAGGGTGTGGAGAAAAGAGAAGCCTCCTACAATGTTGGGGGGAATGTAAATTGGGGCAGTCCTTATGGGAAACAGTATAGAGGTTCCTTAAAAAAACTAAACATACAGTTGCCATATGATCCAGCAATCCCACTCCTGGGCACATATCCAGAGAAAACTCTAATTTGAAAAGACACATGCAACCCAATGTTCACAGCAGCACTATTTACAATAGCCAAGATATGGGAGCAACCTAAACGTCCACTGACAGATGAATAGATAAAGAAGACGTGGTATATAGATATATACAATGGAATATTACTCAGCCATTAAAAAGAATGAAATAATGCCATTTGCAGAAACATGGATGGACCTAGAGATTATCATACTAAGTGATGTAAGTCAGACAGAGAAAGATAAATATCACATGATACCACTTACATATGGAATCTAAAAAAATGCTACACGGAGGAGCTTCAAGATGGCAGAAGAGTAAGACATAGAGATCACCTTCCTCCCCACAAATACATCAGAAATACATCTACATGTGGAAAAACTCCTATAGAACACCTACCAAAGGCTGGCAGAAGACCTCAGACCTCCCAAAAGGCAAGAAACTCCCCTCGTACCTGGGTAGGGCAAAAGAAAAAGAAAAAACAGAGACAAAAGAACAGGGACGGGACCCGCACCAGTGGGAGGGAGCTGTGAAGGAGGAAAGTTTTCCACACACTAGGAAGCCCCTTCGTGGGCGGAGACTGCGGGTGGCGGAGCGGGGAAAGCTTCGGAGCCGCGGAGGAGAGCGCAGCCACAGGGGTGCGGAGGGCAAAGCACAAAGATTCCCGCACAGAGGATCAGTGCCGACCAGCACCCACCAGCCCGAGAGGCTTGTCTGCTCACCCACCGGGGTGGGCGGGGGCTGGGAGCTGAGGCTCAGACTTCGGTCGGATGCCGGGAGAGGACTGGGGTTGGCGGCATGAACACAACCTATAGGGGGCTAGTGCACCACAGCTAGCCGGGAGCGAGTCCGGGAAAAGGTCTGGAGCTGCCGAAAAGGCAAGAGACTTTTTCTTGTCTCTTTGTTTCCTGGTGCGCGAGGAGAGGGGATTAAGAGCGCTGCTTAAAGGAGCTCCAGAGACGGGCGCGAGCCGCGGCTAACAGCGCAGAGCCCAGAGACGGGCATGAGATGCTAAGGCTGCTGCTGCCACCACCAAGAAGCCTGTGTGCGAGCACAGGTAACTATCCACACCTCCCCTCCCGGGATCCTGTGCAGTCCCCCACTGCCAGGGTCCCGTGATCCAGGGACAACTCCCACGGGAGAACACACAGCGCGTCTCAGGCTGCTGCAATATCATGCCGGCCTCTGCCGCCGCAGGCTCACCCCACACTCTGTACCCCTCCCTCCCCCCGACCTGAGTGAGCCAGAGCCCCCAAATCAGCTACTGCTTTAACCTGTCTGAAGGAAGAAAAGACGTCCTCAGGGGACCTGCACGCAGAGGCGGGTCCAAATCCAAAGCTGAACCCCAGGAGATGTGCAACAAAGAAAAGAAGGGGAAACTTCTCCCAGCAGCCTCAGGAGCAGCGGATTAAATCTCCACAATCAACTTGATGTACCCTGCATCTGTGGAATACCTGAATAGACAACGAATCATCCCAAATTGAGGAGGTGGACTTTGGGAGCAATGATATACATATATTTTTCCCTCTTTCTCTTTTTGTGAGTGTGTATAGGTATGATTTTGTGTGTGATTTTGTCTGTATAGCTTTGCTTTTACCATTTGTCCTAGGGTTCTGTCTGTCCGTTCTTTTTTGGGTTTTTTTTGTATAACTTTTAGCACTTGTTATCATTGGTGGATTTGTTTTTTCGTTTGGTTGCTCTCTTCTTTCTTTCTTTTTTTTCCCTATTACTTAAAACTTTTTAATACTTATTTTTTATTTGAATAACTTTATTTTATATTATATTATTCTTTCTCTCTTTCTTTCTTTTTTTCCTCCCTTTTATTCTGAGCCGTGTGGATGACAGGCTCTTGGTGCTCCAGCCAGGCGTCAGGGCTATGCCTCTAAGGTGGGAGAGCTGAGCAGGACATTGGTCCTCAAGAGACTTCCCAACTCCACGTAACATCAAACGGTGAAAATTTCCCAGAGAACTCCATCTCAACACCAAGATCCAGCTCCACTCAACGACCAGCAAGCTACAGTGCTGGACACCCTATGCCAAACAACTAGCAAGACAGGAACACAACACCACCCATTAGCAGAGAGGCTGCCTAAAATCATAAAAAGGCCACAGACACCCCAAAACACACCACCAGTTGTGGACCTGCCCACCAGAAAGACAAGATCCAGCCTCATCCACCAGAAAACAGGCACTAGTCCCCTCCACCAGCAAGCCTGCACAACCCACTGAACCAACCTTAGCTACTGGGGGCAGAAACCAAAAACAACGGGAACTACGAACCTGCAGGCTGCGAAAAGGAGACCCCAAACACGGTAAGTTAAGCAAAATAAGAAGACAGAGAAACACACAGCAGATGAAGGAGCAAGGTGAAAACCCACCAGACTTTACAAATGAAGAGGAAATAGGCAGTCTATCTGAAAAAGAATTCAGAATAATCATAGTAAAGATGATCCAAAATCTTGGAAATAGAACGGTGAAAATGCAAGAAACGTTTAACAAGGACCTAGAGAACTAAAGAGTAAACCAACAGTGATGAACAACACAATAAATGAAATTAAAAATTCTTTAGAAGGGATCAATAGCAGAATAACTGAGGCAGAAGAACGGATAAGTGACCTGGAAGATAAAATAGTAGAAATCACTACTGCAGAGCAGAATAAAGAAAAAAGAATGAAAAGAATTGAGGACAGTTTCAGAGACCTCTGAGACAACATTAAACGCACCAACATTCAAATTATACGGGTCCCAGAAGAAGAAGAGAAAATGACAGGGACTGAGAAAATATTTTAAGAGATTATAGTTTAAAACTTCCCTAATATGGGAAAGGAAACAGTTAATCAAGTCCAGGAAACACAGAGAGTCCCATACAGGATAAATCCAAGGAGAAACACGCCAAGACACATATTAATCAAACTATAAAAATTAAATACAAAGAAAAAATATTAAAAGCAGCAAGGAAAAAACAACAAATAACATACAAGGGAATCCCCATAAGGTTAACAGCTGATTTTTCAGCAGAAACTCTGCAAGCCAGAAGGGAGTGGCAGGACATATCTAAAGTGATGAAGGGGAAAAACCTACAACCAAGATTACTCTACCCAGCAAGGATCTCATACAGATTTGATGGAGAAATTAAAACCTTTACAGACAAGCAAAAGCTAAAAGAATTCAGCACCACCAAACCAGCTTTACAACAAATGCTAAAGGAACTTTTCTAGGCAGGATACACAAGAGAAGGAAAAGAACTACAATAACAAACCCCAAACAATTAAGAAAATGGGAATAGGAACATACATATTGATAATTACCTTAAATGTAAATGGATTAAATGCTCCCACCAAAAGACACAGACTGGCTGAATGGATACAAAAACAAGACCTGTACTTATGCTGTCTACAAGACACCCACTTCAGACCTAGGGACACATACTGACTGAAAGTGAAGGGATGGAAAAAGATATTCCATGCAAATGGAAATCAAAAGAAAGCTGGAGTAGCAATTCTCATATCAGACAAAATAGACTTTAAAATAAAGACTATTACAGGAGACACAGAAGGACACTACATAATGATCAAGGGATCAATACAAGAAGAAGATATAACAACTGTAAATATTTATGCACCCAACATAGGAGCACCTCAATACATAAGGCAAATATTAACAGCCATAAAAGGGGAAATCGACAGTAATACAATCATAGTAGGGGACTTTAACACCCCACTTTCACCAATGGACAGATCATCCAAAATGAAAATAAATAAGAAAACACAAGCTTTAAGTGATACAATAAACAAGATAGACTTAATTGACATTTATAGGACATTCCATCCAAAAACAACAGAATACACTTTCTTCTCAAGTGCTCATGGAACATTCTCCAGCATAGATCACATCTTGGGTCACAAATCAAGGCTTGGTAAATTTAAGAAGATTGAAATCGTATCAAGTATCTTTTCTGACCACAATGCTATGAGACTAGATATCAATTACAAGAAAAAATCTGTAAAAAATACAAACACATGGAGGCTAAGCAATACACTACTTAATAGCCAAGAGGTCACTGAAGAAATCAAAGAAGAAATCAAAAAATTCCTAGAAACAAATGACAATGAAAACACGATGACCCAAAACCTATGGGATACAGCAAAAGCAGTTCTAAGAGGGAAGTTTATAGCAATACAATCCTATCTGAAGAAACAAGAAACATCTCAAATAAACAACCTAACCTTACACATAAAGCAATTAGAGAAAGAAGAACAAAAAACCCCAAAGTTAGCAAAAGAAAAGAAATCATAAAGATCAGATCAGAAATAAATGAAAAAGAAATGAAGGAAATGATAGCAAAGATCAATAAAACTAAAAGCTGCTTTTTGAGAAGATAAACAAAATGGATAAACCATTAGTCAGACAAATCAAGAAAAAAAGGGAGAAGACTCAAATCAACAGAATTAGAATTGAAAAAGGAGAAGTAACAACTGACACTGCAGAAATACAAAGGATCATGAGAGATTACTACAAGCAACTCTATGCCAATAAAATGCGCAACCTGGAAGAAATGGAGAAATTCTTAGAAAAGCACAACCTTCCCAGACTGAACCAGGAAGAAATAGAAAATATGAACAGACCAAACACAAGCACTGAAATTGAAACTGTGATTAAAAATCTTCCAACAAACAAAAGTCCAGGACCAGATAGCTTCACAGGCGAATTCCATCAAACGTTTAGAGAAGAGCTAACACCTATCCTTCTCAAACTCTTCCAAAATATAGCAGAGGGATGAACACTCCCAAACTCATTCTACGAGGCCACCATCACCCTGATACCAAAACCAGACAAAGATGTCACAAAGAAAGAAAACTGCAGGCCAATATCACTGATGAACACAGATGGAAAAATTCTCAACAAAATACTAGCAAACAGAATCCAACAGCACATTAAAAGGATCATACACCATGATCAAGTGGGGTTTATCCCAGGAATGAAAGTATTCTTCATATTGATGCAAATCAATCAATGTGATACACCATTTTAACACAATGAAGGAGAAAAACCATAGGATCATCTCAATAGATGCAGAGAAAGCTTTCGACAAAATTCAACACCTGTTTATGATAAAAACCCTCCAGAAAGTAGGCATAGAGGGAACTTACCTCAAGATAATAAAGGCCATATATGACCAACCCACAGCCAACATCATCCTCAATGGTGGAAAACTGAAACCATTTCCACGAAGATTAGGAAAAAGACAAGCTTGTCCACTCTCACCACTATTATTCAACAGAGTTTTGGAAGTTTTAGCCACAGCAATCAGAGAAGAAAAAGAAATAAAAGGAATCCAAATCAGAAAGGAAGAAGTAAAGCTGTCACTGTTTGCAGATGACACGATACTATATAAAGAGAATCCTAAAGTTGCTACCAGAAACTACTAGAGCTAATCAATGAATTTGTTAAAGTAGCAGGATACAAAATTAATGCACAGAAATCTCTGGCATTCCTATACACTAATGATGAAAAATCTGAAAGTGAAATTAAGAAAACACTACCGCTTACCATTGCAACAACAACAGAAAAATATCTAGGAGTAAACCTACCTAAGGAGACAAAAGACCTGTATGCAGAAAATTATAAGACACTGATGAAAGAAATTAAAGATGATACAAACAGATGGAGATACCATGTTCTTGGATTGGAAGAATCAACATTGTGAAAATGACTCTACTACCCAAAGCAATCTACAGATTCAATGCAATCCCTATCAAACAAATTCAATGCAATCCCTATCAAACTACCACTGGCATTTTTCACAGAACTAGAACAAAAAATTTCACAATTTGTATGGAAACACAAAAGACCCCGATAGCCAAAGCAATCTTGAGAAAGAAAAACGGAGTTGGAGGAATCAGGCTCCCTGACTGCAGACTATACTACAAAGCTACAGTAATCAATACAGTATGGTACTGGCACAAAAACAGACGTATAGATCAATGGAACAGGATAGAAAGCCCAGAGATAAACCCACACACATACAGTCAACTTTTCTTTGATAAAGGAGGCAAGAATATACAATGGCGAAAAGACAGCCTCTTCAATAAGTGGTGCTGGGAAAACTGGACAGCTACATGTAAAAGAATGAAATTAGAACACTTCCTAACATCATACACAAAAATAAACTCAAAATGGATTAAAGGTCTAAATATAAGGCCAGACACTATCAAGCTCTTAGAGGAAAAAATAGGCAGATCACTCAACGACATAAATCACAGCAAGATCCTTTTTGACCCACCTCCTAGAGAAATAGAAATAAAAACAAAAATAAACATATGGGACCTAATGAAACTTAAGAGCTTCTGCACAGCAAAGGAAACCATAAACAAGACCAACAGACAACCGTCAGAATTGGAGAAAATGTTTGCAAATGAAGCAATTGACAAAGGATTAATCTCCCAAGTTCACAAGCAGCTCATGCAGCTCAATATCAAAAAAACAAACAACCCAATCCAAAAATGGGCAGAAGACCTAAATAGACATTTCTCCAAAGAAGATATACAGATTGTCAACAAACAAATGAAAGAATGCTCAACATCATTAATCATTAGAGAAATGCAAATCAAAACTACAATGAGGTATCATCTCACAGCGGTCAGAATGGCCATCATCAAAAAAACTACAAACAATAAATGCTGGAGAGGGTGTGGAGAAAAGGGAACCCTCCTGCACTGTTGGTGGGAATGTAAATTGATACAGACACTATGGAGAACAGTATGGAGGTTCCTTAAAAAACTAAAAATAGAACTACCATATGACCCAGCAGTCCCACTACTGGGCATATACCCTGAGAAAACCATAATTCAAAAGGAGTCATGTACTACAATGTTCACTGCAGCTCTATTTACAATAGCCATGACATGGAAGCAAACTTAGTGTCATTCAGCAGATGAATGGATAAAGAAGATGTGGCACATATATACAATGGAATATTACTCTGCCATAAAAAGAAACGAAATTGAGTTATTTGTAGTGAGGTGGATGGACCTAGAGTCTGTCATACAGAGTGAAGTAAGTCAGAAAGAGAAAAACAAATACTGTATGCTAACACATATATATGGAATCTAAAAACACACACACAAAAAATGGTCATGAGGAACCTAGGGCCAAGACAGGAATTAAGATGCAGACCTACTAGAGAATGGACGTGAAGATGCGGGGAGGGGGAAGGGTAAGCTGGGACAAAGTGAGAGATTGGCATGGACATATATACACTACCAAATGTAAAACAGATAGCTAGTGAGAAGCAGCCACATAGCACAGGGAGATGAGCTCGGTGGTTTGTGACCACCTAGAGGGGTGGGATAGGGAGGGTGGGAGGGAGGGAGATGCAAGAGGGAAGAGAGATGGGGATATATGTATATGTATAACTGATTTAGTTTGTTGTGAAGCAGAAACTAGCACACCACTGTAGAGCAATTATACTCCAATAAAGATGTTAAAAAATGAAAAAAATTAAATGATTTTAGTGAAAAATAAGTAAAGAAATAAAAATTAAAAAATGATACAAATGAACTTATTTACCAAACAGAAACAGACTCACAGACATAGAAAACAAACTTACAGTTACCAATAGGGAAAGGTGGGGTACAAATTAGGAGTTGGGGATTAACAGATACAAACTACTATATATAAAATAGACAAAAAACAAGGTCCTACTGTATAGCACAGGGAACTATATTCAATGTATTGCAATAAACTATAATGGAAAAGAATCTGAAAAAGTATATATATATGTATATGTTTTTTTATATATATACATACACATATATATATATATAAAACAATCATTTTGCTGTACACCAGAAACTAACACAACACTGTAAATCAACTATACTTCAATAAAAAACAATTTAAAAAATAATGAAGAGGGACCTCCCTGGTGGCACAGTTGTTTAAGAATCTGCCTGCCAATGCAAGGGACATGGGTTTGAGCCCTGGTCCGGGAAGATCCCACATGCCACAGAGCAACTAAGCCTGTGTGCCACAACTGCTGAGCCTGTGCTCTAAAGCCTCTAAGCCACAGCTACTGAGCCCATATGCCACAACTTCTGAAGCCCATGCGCCTGAACCTCGTTCTCAGCAACAAGAGAAGCCACCGCAATGAGAGGGCCATGCACCGCAGTGAAGAGTAGCCCCCACTCGCTGCGACTAGAGAAAGCCAGTGTGCAACAGTGAAGACCCAATGCAGCCATAAATAAATAAATAAATAAATAGTGAATGAACTGATCAATTCTGAAAAATTATAAAGTTTCTTCTCTCTACCATCTCCCCTTTCCCCCCTGAACTTCTCCTTTCCTTTCTCTAGTACTATTAATGGGTTAGGGAGAAGTGAGGGGAGTTGGAACAGAAAAGGGAAAAAAAAAGAAACTAATCATTTTTAATGACGGTTATTTAGAAAATTTTATTTTTATATTTTAATATGGGGGCTATTACATGAATTAACTCTGGCATCAGTAAGTGAACTATATCCCCCAAATGGAATAAATGTAAGTAAATAAATCCGTATATTTGATGAAGCAGATACTAGTGAAGACCTGAATCAAAGGAGGCAGAATCGGCATGTCAAACCAGAGTAACGAATAAGGAGGAAAAACAATTCCTTTAAATAAAGGGAATAAAACATGAAGAAAATACACACACACACACATTCATACACATTAATTCAAGGTTATTTGATGAATTTGAATATATTTCTCTGATGAGATATTCAGATAAGGATGGATTTACTCTTTTTTAATGGAACCCATATAAGAATCTCGTTAATTCAGAAATAAAAATAGAGACTGTAAAAACATTTTTCATTCAGGGAGAAAAGGAGGTATGGTGTAATGCAAATACCTTTGGATCTAGAGTCAGACAATCTGAGTTCAAATCCTGACTTTATCATTTACAAACCATATGACAGCGCTCAGCCTACCTTCAAGGACTGTTCTGAAAATTGATACTAATACATGACAACACTAAACTTGTTTTTTTCCATATTGAAGTTTTCCCTGTGGGAAACTTTTCTTCTAGGAAATTCAATTCTATTTTGAATCTGTGTGTGTGTGTGTGTGTATGTGTGCGCGTGTGACAGAGACAGAGAGGGAGATATCTGGGGATGGATTTCTTGCTGGCTAAGATGGGAAGTAAAGAGGAGAAAACAGAGATAAAGAAAACTTCCAACACCCACAAGATGCCTTGCTAGTAAGTGCAAGTTTTAAGTGTACAGATGGAGCGCCTACTGACAAATGTGATCTTTCCAATATTTATTTTGAAACTAAACATCGCAGTACATAAAAATCCTGAAAAATTTATTTTTTGAAAACATAAGCATTTAAAACAAATATGTCTCTTGCTTCAGTGACGACTCAATAGCCTAAATGTTATAGTTGCTTTTAAGTGCCAAGAAAGTTGGAGAAATAAAAGATAAAATTATAGTGACTGCTTCCCTCATGAAAAGTCATTCTTTTAGTAATTCAGTAAACAAAGACACTTATATAATCCCGTTCATGTGCAAAAAATACTTTATGACAAAAATGTCTTTGTGATAAGAATTAATTAAGATCAGCCATCTGGTTTGAGGAGTATTTCTCTAAAATTAAAAAGGAAATAAGTATTCTTTAATTGTTTTTAAAAAGCAACATTCATTAAAGATAGAAAATTAAATAATATTATTTTGATTAATTTAGGCAGAAATGTGTATGTTTAGGAAAGACAGGAGTAACCTGGCTGGGACGAAAACTAAATCTCTATATCTAACTATCTATATGTCACATGTGGCTTATATTATCATTGTTGTAACTTTTAACTTAGCCTATCAAATGGAATATTTGTGGCTTTGAAAACTTTTGTGTTTAGAATTAATCTTGTATCCCTCTCCTCTCCAAACCCCCCACGAAAGTAAACTTACAGAGCCTTCTGTGTTTTCTATCATTTTGATCATATATTTCTTGAATTCTATTGATAGTTTCAGAGAAGAATCATTGAACAACCTCCATTGTAATGAAGTTCTTCTGTGGCTTAATTTTAAGCCTTCATAACACTGCTACATTATTCTAATTCTATTAGTAAAGATAAGTATGTCTTTCAGAATGATGGTGATGTTGCTCTGGTGTTGCATACATACTACACTTGAATCTATTTTTGGAGTATGTTTATTGTTACAAACAGGTAAGAGTATAGTATCAATAGCTGGTTCCAAAAACCTATATTCTTTCCAATCCATCAAATAGACCTGGGCATTTGTCAGGTCTCTATATGTCATTTACTAGCCATGTGGCCTTGGACTGTTTCATAGGACAGTTAAAAATGAATTCCTGGGGCTTCCCTGGTGGCGCAGTGGTTGAGAGTCCGCCTGCCGATGCAGGGGACACAGGTTCGTGCCCCGGTCCGGGAAGATCCCACATGCCGCGGAGTGGCTGGGCCCGTGAGCCATGGCCGCTGAGCCTGCGCATCCAGAGCCTGTGCTCCGCATCGGGAGAGGCCACAACAGTGAGAGCGTACCGCAAAAAAAAGAAAAAAAAATGAATTCCTGTATTATTTCTTACGGTAATCTTGCTAGATGTTTATAAAACGTTTACCACAGGGAATAGAAAGGAGCTACTCAATCAACAGTAGTCCTACAATAGGTTCTTAAATAGACCTTTGAAGGAAATTCACAGTCATATTTCAGGTCTAAGTTGGTTAATCGTTCATAAAACATGATTGTGATGAGGAGCACATGCACATTTATGCAGGCTCTCTAATTCAGAGGAAGATAGCCATAACTTCATTCACACTATTTTAATTATACGTAAGGTTTTAATGCTTATGATACTATTAAGAAAATCCAAATTCAATACCTACTTCTACAAAGTCTAACCAAGATTTGGAGGTAAATGAGTTGGCTATTCTGGAGACGTGATTTTTTTTTTTTTTTTTTTTTTGGTTTTTAAAGAGAATTACTCTTCCTCCATTTTATTAAGAAATAGGAAGATGTGATTTTTATTTATAAGTTTGTATTCCAGATAATGATTATCTGGCAAATTTAACAGTTCTCAGCGCCATTAATAGAATATATGATTTACTGAATAGATGTGTTCTGTGACTTTAGAGGTTTTTTTCTAATCTACAGAATTTTCTTTTTAAGAATATTGAGCTGGTGAATGTTTGTTCAATGGAATCAGATTATGAGATTTCTGGCATTGTGCCAGATACATGGATCTTCCAGGTACAATTGACAAGTTATTCACTGGAAGTGTTTGATGTGTGAGTAACTGAAGTGGTATGATGGGAACTGAAAGCTCTGGAATACATTATTTTCATTGCATCAGGTAGGAACCAGTCAGGAAACAGAGATTATATCATTTATTTTAACAAAGATTTATTTTTTACTATAAACTATTGTTAACCATCTGTTGACAAACTGAAAAGGAAGAAAAGAACACTAAGGTTTCACTTTAGGAAGCAGCTACCTTCCCTAGGGATGAGGGATCCAATGGAGGAAGCTGGAATTATTAAAACTTAGAAGCTTAAGACTGGGGTCCTGAGGAACTGAGACTCAGGCCTCTGAGCGAGGACACTGGCCAGATGGTACTATGTCTGTGAGCTCAGAGGAAGGAGCATGTGGTTTGGATCCAGGTAGGTATCAATTTGTTGGTCTCTTGCCTCTGAAGAGGGGGTGATGAGGCTGATTCTGCAAGTGTTAGAAAATGTTGCAGAACTCGCGTGCCGCAAAAAAAAAAAAACGAAACAAAAACAAAACAAAAACAAAAAAAAAGTACTTATCTTCTCTCTTAATTTATGTCGCAACCTATAAAGTACCTCAGAATTTGGCAGAGAAGATTAAATGAGATAATAAATGAATATTAGCACTCTGGCTCTTAGTAGGTCTTTAATAACTAAAAAGAATTATTATTAAATTTTATTTTAGTACTTTGGCCAAGGACTATATTTTTCATTTTCTTTTATTTAGATCCTCTGATTTTTGATTCTCAATATTTAGCATGGTTATTAGTTGACCTTCTGCAGTAGAATAGTTCAAACACTATAAAAGAGGTTAACCTGGAGGTTTTCCCTTTCCTGAAATGAATACACTGTCTCCCGAGAATTTTTAATTGAATTTCAATTGGTTAGTATCCTTTTTCAATTTAACATTTATTGTAAGATTTGGGTATAGAATAAAACTCAATTCAAAACTAAAAATGAACCTATCATTTTTAGTTTACTATCTCATTTTTCAAATATGTTTACTTTCATAAAAGTATTTTAATGCTGAAAAACACGGGCCTCTCACTGTTGTGGCCTCTCTCGTTGTGGAGCACGGGCTCCGGACGCGCAGGCTCAGCGGCCATGGCTCACGGGCCCAGCTGCTCCGCGGCATGTGGGACCTTCCCGGACCGGGGCATGAACCTGTGTCCCCTGCATCGGCAGATGGACTCAACCACTGCGCCACCAGGACAGCCCAGAACCTTTATTCTCAATCTGTGTTTTTCACTTTGTAAGAAGCAAAGGTATCTGCTCTTTAAAAGAAACGCAGGCCCTCTAGTTGTCTAAAGAGATTTTGCTGCATTGAGATTATTTTTCATCGCACACTTTTCTTCCAAATTCAATCCTGCTCTATGACACTGAAACTTTTTTAACAGCTTTACTGAGACATAATTGATAAACAAAGAACTGCACATATCTAGTTTGCACAATTTGATGAGTTTGGACATATGAAACACCTCTGATACCATCACCACAACCAAGGTAATAGATATATCCAATACTCCCACAAGTTTCCCTATGTCCCTTTGTTTGTTTTTTAAGCTTAATTTAGGTTTAACTGATATACTAAAAAACCCTGCACAATTTGATGAGTTTGGATACATTGCATACACCCATGAAATTATCACCACAGTCAACTTAGTGGGCAGATCCATCACCAACAAAAGTTTCATTGTGCCCCTTTTGTGTGTGTGTGCTAAGAATACTTAACGTGAGATCAGCTCTCTTAACAAATGTTTAAGTGCACAATACAGTTTTGTTAACTATAGTCACTGTGTTGTAAAGCACATCTCTAGAAGTTACTCATCTTGCAAAACTGAAACTTTATACCAATTGAATGACTCCCCATTTTCCCCTCCTTCCAGTCCATAGTAACCACTGTTCTATTCTTAGCTTCTATGAGTTTGGCAATATAAGTGGAATCATGTAGTATCCATGCTTCTGTGATTGGCTTATTTCTTATCATCATGTCCTCCAAGTTCAGCCATGTAGTCACAAATGACAGGATTTCCTTATTTTTAAAGGCTGAATAAAATTCTATTGTACATATATACCACACTTTCTTTATTCATTCATCCATCCATGCACATTTAGGTTGTTTTCATATCTTGCCAATTGTGAATAATTCTGCAACGCACATGGGAATGCAGATATCTCTTTGAGATTCCTGATTTCAGTTCTTTTGGGTATATTATCAGAGGTGGGATGGATCACATGGTAATTCTTTTCCTAATTTATTTGAGGAAGCTCCACACTGTTTTCCATAGTGGCTATAGCAAGTTGCATTCCTACCAATAGTGTATAGGGTTCAAATTTCTCCACTTCCTCACAAACACTTTTTATCTTTTGTTTTTCTGACAGTAATCACTCTAACAGATGTGAGGTGATATCTCATTGTGGTTTTGCTTTGCATTTTCCTGATGATTAGTGATGTGGAACACTTATTTTCATATACCTATTGGCCATTTGTTGTATGTCTTTGCAGAAATGTCTAATCAAGTCCTTTGCCCGTTTGTAATTGGGTTATTTACTTTTTGTTATTAACTTATATGAATTCTCTTTATATTTTCAATATTAATCCCTTATCAGATACATGGTATATGAATATTTTCTCTCATTCTGTAGGTAGTCTTTTAGCTCTGTGGATTGTTTTCTTTACTGTGCAGATGCTTTTTAGTTTAATGTAGTCCCACTTGCCTAATTTTGCTTTTGTTCCTGGTGCTTTTGGTGTCACGTCCAAGAAATCATTGCCAAGTCCAATGTCTTCCAGGTTTTCCCTTATTGTTCCTTCAAAGAGTTTTATAGTTTCAGGCCTTATGTTTAAGTCTTTAATCAATTTTAGTTGATTTTCTGTGAATAGTGTAAGTTAAGGGTCTAATTATGTTCTTTTGCCTGCTGATATCCAATTTTCTTAATACCGTTTGTTGTCATAATCTTGTCATCCTTGTCAAAAATCAGTTGACTGTATATGTGAAGGTTTATTTCTGGGCTCTCCAATCTGTTTCATTGGTCTATAAGTCTGTTTTTATGCCAGTACCATGCTGTTTTGTTTGCAATAGCTGAAATATAATTTGAAACCAGGAAGTATGATGCTTCTAGATTTGTTCTTCTTCCTCAAGGTTTGTTTGGCTATTCGAAGTCTTTTGTCGTTCCACATGAATTTTAGGATTGCTTTTGCTATTTTGGTAAAAACTATCATTGGTATCATAATAGATATTGCACTGAAACTGTACATTGCTTTTGGTAGTATGAACATTTTAACAATATTATTGTATATTCTAATCCATGAACATGGGATGTCTTTCCAGTTATCTATGTCTTCTAAATGTCCTTCATCAGTTAGTTGTAATTTTTAGTGTGCAAGTTCTTCACCCCTTTGGTTAAATTTATTCCTAAGTGTTTTATTCTTTTTGATGCTGTTGTAAATGGGATTGTTTTATTTCCATTTTGGATAGTTTCTTTGTGCTGTACAGAAGAACAACTGATTTCTGTATGTTGATTTTGTATCCTGCAACTTTGATTATTAGATATAAGGATTTTTTGGTGGAGTCTTTAGGATTTTCTTCATGTAAGATCATATCATATGCAAAGAGAGATAATTTTACATCTATCTTCCCAATTTGGGTGACTTTTGCTTCTTTTTTCTCGCCTAATTGCTCTGGTTAGGATTCCCAGGACTATGTTGACTAGAAATGATGATATTGGCCATCTTTGTCCTGTTCCTGATCTTAAAGGAAAAGTTTTCAGTTTTTCATTGTTGAGTATGATGTTAGCTGTAAGCTTGTTATATATGGTCTTCATTATGTTGAAATAAATTCCTTTTTTTTTTTTTTTTTTTTTTGCAGTATGTCGGCCCCTCACTGTTGTGGCCTCTCCCGTTGTGGAGCACAGGCTCCGGATGCGCAGGCTCAGTGGCCATGGCTCATGGGCCTAGCCACTCCACGGCATGTGGGATCCTCCCAGAACGGGGCACGAGCCCGCGTCCCCTGCATCGGCAGGTGGACTCTCAACCACTGCGCCACCAGGGAAGCCCTAAATTCCTTTTATATCTAGTTTATTGAGGGTTTTTATAATAACATTGTGTTGAAAATTGTCAAATGCTTTTTCTGAATCTACTAAGATGATCATGTGAATTTTATTCTTTGCTCTGTTAATGTGTATCACGTTAATTGATCTGCATATATTGCACCAGCCTTTCAGCCATAGGACACATCTCACTTGGATGTGGTGTTGGATCCTTTTAATGTGCTGTTGAATTTAGTTTCTGAATATTTTGTTGAGGATTTTTGTATCTATGTTTATCAGAGATATTGGCTTATAGTTTTCTTGTAGTTTCTTTGGTTTCAGTATCAGGGTAATTCAGCTCCACATTTTCTATTTAGTCTTTTATTATTTTTACCTTTTTGTTTAACTTATTTATTTATGTATTGTTTTCCTAATTTTATTTAGTTGTCTATCTGCATTCTCTTGTAACTCATTCAGCTTCTTCAAGATGATTACTTTTATTTTCTTTGTCATTTTATAGATCTCTATTTAGATTAAGTTATTGGAGATTTTGTTCTTTTGATTATACCATGTTTTCCTGATTCTTTGTTTCTTGTAACTTTACACTGATGTCCACACATTTAAAGAAAGAGCCACCCCTCCCAGTTTTTTAGGTATTGGTTTTGACTGAGAGACCTTCACCAGTCAGTCTGCCTGTAGATTCTGGGCCTTTGTTACTAGTTGCCCCGGGAGTCCAGTCTGTTGTTCGTGTTTTCTGGAACCCATACACTTCTGCCCCATCTGATGTCTCACTGTGTCAGTTTCTTCAGAGCTGCGTGTTGCTAGCCCCTCAAGCAACAAACTGAAAGTCTGGGGCTACTGAAACTCCACTCCACTCCTCCCTCCCTTTTGGATAAGAAGCCTCAGTTCTGCACTGTCTCCAATACTCACAGAGCTAAGTCAGCTGAGGAAGTGCCCTTCCTCCAGCTGCTGCAGGCAACCAAACTATGGTGGTTCTTTCAGTTCTCTGTGTGCAATGAGACAAAAGCCTGCCCTCTGGGTGTCCTCTGAAATCCCTAGGACACTGGACATTCACTCCATTCTCTCTTCACCCTCCCTTGGGAGTAGTCGAGCTCTTTCTTGGTGCTGAGTCTTAATGGCTTGGAGGAGGGCCTGACATAGGTAATGATAATTTGCTTTCTTACTCATTTCAGCGCAGCTTGATTTTGTTCTTGTGCTCATCTGGGATAGTACAACTTCTTAACTGGAATATGGACTGCTTGTAAGGTATTTTATTCCTTACATTATTACATCAGTGTTTCTGTGGGAGAACAAGGGCTGGGACTTCCTATTCCTCCATCTTGCTTAAGTCCCTCTGTATGACAATGAAATTTACAGTCTGTGCCTAACCACTCTTTTGGGAAAGGTGAATCAACTCCAAAGAAGAGGAAAAGTGTTTGGAAGCACTGAGAACAATCTTTATGAGGCATGTTTGTATTTTATATTGCATGCAAATAGCCCAACTTTTAAACTGTATGTCATTTCTTGGTTTGTGCAATTGCCAGGTGCCTTTCCTAAGATACAGGATCACCAAATCTTCCTTTAGGCAGATCTGTTACTGAGGAGATTTAGGTTACTTAAGGTAAAACAAAAGAAGACTCTAAGTAAAATATCTGTTATGAGGTTGAGCCATCATATATCATGACATTTGCATATAGAATAATGCATAAGACCTCAAAAATAGAATGTTACTATAGCCTTCATCAACTTTGTTTTTCTCTTCTCTTAGTCCACAAAAATTGCCTGCTGGCTAGTCTACTTGCCTCTAGCTTTGACCTAGTTACATGAACATTGCCTATAGGACATCTAGCCTGTAATTTCTGAAAAACAACTATAACCATGTCCTTTTTTTTTTTTTTTTTTTTTTTTTTTTTAATATATGATTCAGTGCTATGTGATTCCCAATGGGAGACAGTCTGTCCTGCAACATGGGTCTACAATGTTTCCACAGTGTCTGGTCTCTACTTATGTATCCATCTCCCTAGTTTTATCTCCTACCACTTCAATATTACTCTAAAAATATAAAAAAGTTAGAGCTCCAGAATCGTCCTGCTGCTCACTCTGCCTGGGAGTTCTATCCCCTATATATCTGTTACCTTACTTTTCCGCTTTTTGCATCTTAACTCCTGCTATTGCAGTAAAAATCATTTAGGCCTCACTTCTTCCAGAGAGTCTTCTCTGAATCTCCCAAGATGAACTGAGTGTCTACCATTGATGTTTGACATAACATGGAAACTTCTAACTATGGTAAATATTCTGAATTTGTCTGTTTTTGTCTGTTTGTTTACTCTGGACAATATGCTTCTTGAAAAAATTAATTGTTTTACATTTACGTTTGTTTTCCTGCCCCCTGCACAATGCTTATATCCTAAAAGTCATTTAATAAATGCTTGCTTAAGGATTGTATCTGGTAGGAATACAGTATTACTTTTACCTCTTTATTTACCTCTTTATTAGATTAATAACATAGCCTCCTAATTGACCTACCTATTTCTCTCCACTTGTCTCTGGCTCATTACGGCTATCACTGCAGATCAATCTCTAAAATCACAAGTAAAAAGGCACTAAGTGATCAAGGTTCTCTACGTTGGGCTAAAGCTGTAGAGAATCACTTTCAGATATTCTAAATGAAATAAAATAAAGCACTGATTCCTTACTTGATTTTCAAGATACTCCATGGTATTATCTCAACTTTTCTGAACATATTCCCTCAGTCTCCAACTTTTATGCTTTCATTTGCATTTTCCCTTGACCTGAAATCTCTGTCTACGTCCTTATCTGTTAGGCGCAATGGGTCAAATTTTGAAACGGAAATTCTAAATGAAGATATCAGTATTTGTGTAGCTAGAAAAATGAGATTTCATTTGCCAGCAGAGAGAATTCTCAACTGAGAGTACATCTGGTGACATAGAGTATGTTACCTGATTGCCTAGGACAACTCTCCTGATTTGCCTAGGACTTTCCTGCTTTTAGCTTTGGAAGGCCCATGTCCTAGGAACCTCCTCAGTTCCAGGAAAACTTATGGTTGCTCCCTCTACAGCTAGCTGATATAGACATTCTTATAGATCATTGAGTGGCCTTAATATAGAATTTGAAGATGTGTCAGATAGTGAAGAGTAGAATGACTTAACTACGGAAAGACTGACGTTATAATGATCACGTAGTAAGGTACTGTACAAATACAGTCCCAAACAGTGAAGCCATTCCACAGGTAGAATATGAATAGGGACTTCTGTTCAATAGTCAACAGAATTTGATGACTCACTAAATAAAGGGATTGAAGAGGAGGAACTACAACCCTGGTAAGTTAGCTAAGAATCTCATTAAGAAATAAGAACTGTCATCAAATTCTTGTTTCTTGCTGAAGTTGAGCAGCCAAATATCCCCAGGACATTGAGGCAATAAATATTATTCAAAAGAAAATTGTGGAAAAATGACATTTAAATGGGTTACTGAAATTAACATATCAGATTATATCTTGAGGTAAAATCAGACTGTATCAGTTTTAGAGCTGTAGTAGAGAACACGCCACAGACACATCTGAGGAATGTGCCAGCATAAAATGCTGAGCCAGAAAGGAGCCAGAAGAGAAGTGGCATAGCTAGAGAAAAAGTACTCTGAATCCTACCTTTCTGTCCCAACAAATAATTACAGTAATAAAATAATAATAAACGTTCAATAAAAACAGTTGTTAAGCAGGTCAAGCAGTGCGCTGAGCACACATAAGTTATTTTACTTAAACCTCAAAAATCTCTTGGAGTTAAGTATCTACTTGAGATTATATTTGGGATATTTCCATTTGGGAAGATGGGAAAGGAACAAAAGGGACAGGGATCTTGGGAGAGTGTGAGATGCAAGACTTCCTTGCTTCAGGGTGCACCGGTCTCACCTCAACCACAGTAGAATCAGAGATGCAAGCCAGTTACTAAGAAAAAACCCCGAGATTAGGAGGCGGCCATGCCAGAGACAGATGGGCTATTATCTCCTTAAGTTTAAACTATGGAAAGTGACTTAGAGAAATCAAGTGTATCAGCAGTGATGTCTGGGAATAACTTAACAGGCAAAATAATAATTTTTGAATACTGAATTGGATTTCAAAATGTTACACTTTAAACAATATCTCAAGGAATTTTGTTCTTATACATTAATTTTGAATGTATTTGGATTGTCCTACCTCACCTAAATTTTGCATTAAAGGGCTGGAACAGTAAAGACTTATAGTCAAACCAGTAACAGTTTAATAGTCAATAACGTAGTTTGCTTTTTCATCAAAAGACTATACAGTTTTTTTGAGGAAACTCTGATAAGGAGTTGGGCTGAAATATTACTACTGAAATATAACTATAGAGACAAAGACATTTTCCTTTGAGTAAGTGCATACTGGATGTGTAGAGAAAGGTTAAGAAAGAATACAGCACTGTATTTAGGAAACTTCATGCCTTGAGAAGGTTAATAAGATGTAGCTCATTTATACATTTCCTTTTTTTTTCAACTAAGGGAAAATCACTTATCAACATGGTTTCTAAGTCACTTCGAATATCTGTCACTAGGGGTACATCCTTCCATCATTTATGTGTAACTTTTTCATCTCATACAATACAACTGAGGCTGAGAAGTAGTTTTCACAGAAGACCTAAAAATAATTTGACATTTTAAGTCTTGAGAATAAAAAAAAAATATGCTTATTCTATGAATGAGAAGACTAAAGCTAAAATCAGAGGACACTTCTCAATTAAAAACAAATCATTTTTAACAAATATTTATAGAGTAACTCTTATGTTCCAGGCATCGGATATAGAGCAGTGAGCAGCGTAGATGTCGCAGTAGACCTCAAGATGCTTATTGCCTGTATCACTTAATTATGGTCAAAATAATGCTGCATAACATACAAATCCAACCATCAAATCTCAGCAGCACATGACGGTATGCATTTATTTAGCACACCTATTTGGGGATTGGCTGGAAGTTTGCTGATGTAAGTGAGGTTCAGCTGAGAGGCTCTGCTAGTCTTGAATGGATTATCTCACACATCTCAACTGACTGATTTTCAAGTCTGCTGATTCTTTTTTTTCTTTGCTTACTCAAATAGGCTGAGCTCCTCCAGTGAAGTTTTCATTACAGTTGTACTTATCAACTCCATAATTTCTTTTCAGTTCCTTTTTAAAATAGTATCTTTCTTTTTATCGATCTATTTGTCAATATATTGTTCTAAACTTTCTTTTACTTCTTTAGATATGATTTCCTCTAGTGCTTTGAACATATTTAGAATAAGTGATTTAAAAGTCTTGGTGCTGATGATAGTCTGCTATCGAGGAGGAATGATATGATGGAAATAGAACTGCACTTGAAGGGATCAAAGCCCAAATCAAACATTTCACTGCTACCTCCTTTTGGGTAAGTTGTTTCACTTCCTGGTGAACTTTATTTCCTTACCCATAGAATGGAGACAATTATACAGGGTTATTGCGAAGCACAAACAAATTACTCTATTTGTAAAACTTTTATAAATGGTTAAAGCATTATGCAAGAACAAAAGACTCTTATTATGCTGTAAACCTGAGTGTGATATTGTCCTGCTGGCTTTATTGACCAAAAATTTTGTGGCTTGACTGTACGTAAAGAGAACTAGGGAAAGATTTTACTAACGGTTTTTAGCACCAACACACCAAGTTCAGAATCATAGCCTAGACAGACTGCTACAATCTCATAAAAAGATACAGGATTGCAGGGATGTGAGGGTGGTGCTTTTTGATGCAGTAATTCGCAAGGGTATGCTGACCATGCATGTAGGATTTAGGGATATAGCAATTTACTTCTGGATTATTGCATAACCTGGACAGTGTCTTTGATTTATCATTATTACATTATAATCATTTTCTATCTTTAAAATAATGATGAATAATAAATGTTAAAACACTATGCGTACTTACTATTTAATATTATTTATAATTATAATTTATAGGTACTATTTATTACATATACACATTTCTTTATAGTTTTTTACTATTAAAACATAATATTATAATCAGTTAGTATTTACTTTTTGTGATTACTATAACAATTAATATTATCATTTATTAAGTATTATGTATCTGCCAGATCCTCTAATAAACAGATAATCCTTATAACAACCCAGTTAGATATCAATTAATACCTGCAATAAACAGATTTTTAAAATGGAGATGCAAGAAGCTTAAGGAGTATATACAGTAAATGACCAAGCTAAAACTGAATGTGGGTTGTCTGACTGCTAAGTACATGTTCTTGAAACAGCAAGACAAGAGCTGTTTCTCTCTCTCTGATTATATTTAAACCAAATCCCCTTGAAGTGATATAACACTACTTTTAACAGAATATTATTTTCAATAGTTAACATTTGAAGCTGATCCCTATAATTTATGGGACACTTTGACATAGAGCCCCGGGGAAATACTGATGTAGTGAAATAAAATCAACTGGGACTATATTTGAATATTCCTGATGATGTTTCCACTTAAGCTCTCTATTAGTTGGTAAAGAATTTCTCAAGGGATCCCTGACCCTACTTAGTGTCCTTCAGATTGCACAGGAAAAAAAAAAAAAGAGCATCTCCCTTCCCCGACACATAGAGCCAAAATATATAGCCCCATTTCTCTGTGGGTTTAAAGGAAACAAAGAAATTCAGGTGTTGAAATGTTGGTTTCACAGGGATCAGTTTCAGCATACAGTGTATTTTGTCACTTTCATTTCACTCCACCAACACACAAACAGGCATGCCTGTGCACACATCATATTTGGAATCAATCAACGTCTTGATAGCACTCAGGGATTCAGGTCTTTTCCCTGACTTTTATTTTTAACTTTAGTAAAAAACACGCAACATAAAATTTACCATCTTAACCACTTTAAGTCTACAATTCAGTATATTAAATACATTCACAGTAGTGTGCAAAAGATCTCCAGAGCATTTTCATCTTGCAAAATTGAAACCCTGTATTTATCAAACAACTACTCCCCATTTCCCACCCCCCCAGCCCTTGGTAACCATCATTCTACTTTCTGTTTCTACAATTTTGACCACTTCAAATACCTCATGTAAGTGGAGTCATACAGTATTTTTCTTTTTGTGACTGACATTTCACTTAGCATAATGTGCTTAAAGTTCATCCATGT